>NC_091870.1:5527245-5833498 GCF_019399895.1 Cardiocondyla obscurior | reverse complement strand
ACTGCGGCCGAATAACCGGATGCAACAGGAAACGTCAGAGCGCACTTACCGGCAACAGACGCTCGATCTCGACGCTGCACTTGTGGCAAAAAAACCGAGACATCGGACTCCCGTCCACAACGGCTTCCGCCATGTTTTACGTTTGTCCCTCAATACTCCATCTCTACTTGCCGCAGCTCTACAGTGCCAACGGTTGGAGCTTGATTCGGCTCTTCTCGACTCTCCTCGACTCGACTCGAGTCATTAATTACCTTGACCACGGGTCGCGAGATAACACAGATGGTTGTGCTCCGTATGGATCTAGTTCGTCGATCCGAGACGAAGCGACCAGTGGTACAGCCATAATAATGAGCTTTTGTTTTCACAACTCGATGCGAATCGAATCGAGTCATCAGAAAATATAATATATGGTGATCGATGAGAATGCGCTCTCGATTGTTTGAAGCTCCTTCTGGTGAAGAGATATCCAGAGATATCTTTAGGTTGCTCTAGGTCCATCCTGGTCACGTTCGTGATATTTGCCATCCCGAGAGATTATTCGATCGTATCATGACGAGATTAAGAATTTTGCATTACAGATTGTTAATTACACGCGCGCATTAACTTTGTGCGTATTACTTTGTGCAAATCCGTCTAGACGAACCTTGACATTTGACATTTATGCCGATAAAAAGGGTGGTAAAGGAGAAAAATAAACTAAGAAAGAAAATATTGACAAATATATATATATAATACAATAAAATGTAATTTAAGAGTATCATTGCTTAACAAACTTTCGGATTTGGATAAATTCTTGTATAATATTTAAACAGCTATGTGCAAAAAATAGATACATTTATTGTTTCTTTATTTATACAACTACGATTTCTGAACTGTGCTATGCGAGTCATGATATATGTAAAGTGTTTGGCGACGTTTAAGTAAAAATCACTTGGAGGAATTTAAGCTCTTTATAGAAATGGCAGAGGTAAATCAAATATGCAGTTATGCTTTTCAAACTATCATTTTATTAATTGTTATATTGTATCGGTTTATTATCACTAATTGTTCCATAGTTATAAAAATTATTTATCTGTTGCTTTTTCTCAGTTTCCAACTGAATAAACAATTATTTTATTTCAGACGCAAAGTGACTCTATATATGATTCAATAATCATGTATTGTGAGTACTCATCTGTTTCTTACTAAGACTATTAATATTTTGTCATATTCTTATTCCATCCTATTTATTATTAAAAAAAAGAAAAATTAAAAAATAAGGTTTGATGTATTTAATTCCAGATGAAGAAAGAGCTAAAAAAAAGTGCCAGATGTTTTTACATCACCCTAATGTTCGTACATGTATCCTCAAATTTAAAGAACAGCTCTCCCATAATCTCTTTCTACAAGTGGCTACTTTCATTGCAATAACATCACTATTGACACCTATTCTTCTCTTTATTATGTTTGCTATTATTAGTACTGTATTTGTATTTATTGGTTTTATGATGGTTCAAGGTAAGAAATGATACATTTCTTTGCTCATGATTACAAAATTGCATTATCATTGAGGTTCTAAGCAAATATATGTTTTCAGTGACAGTATTGGCTATTGGTGCAAGTATTTTAAGCTGCATACTTTTCTGCATCGCAAGCACTATTGTAATGGTAGGATTATTTATCTTTTTTATTTATTATATGTTATATTACACAAATCATGCACTTAATCTTTTAGTTTGTACTAAAACTTAATAGAGTACAAAGACTGCTACAATCTTTATGAAAATAAAAGACTTAAAAAAAGTAAAAAAAAATATTTAAAAAAATGTAAAAAATTATAAACTAAAAGTATAAATGTAAAAGATAATATTCAAAAACAAGTAAAGTGACATATCGATGTATGGTACTTATGTATTTTAAAAGTAATTAAATATTTTTTCATTTAAAGATAATATACATTAGTTGGCAAAATTTGGTTGAAGATTCTCTCTTTCGCTTTCACCTTGACTTGTACACAAGTATATTTCATTCCATAGTGAATCTATTATCTTATAATTAATTTCTTGATTTTCATAACAAAAATGATGAATGTAATCACATCCATTTGAAACATCTGTTGCAAAAATTAAGGACAGCTAATAGTTTATTTTCTATTTATTATAAGTAATTAATGCATAGATATTAAAAGAAAAAAAAAGGATACAGCCTTTAATACTATGCTTTGTAGCTGCATAATCCCATTGTATCTTTGTCAATTCCTTATATAATTTCAACTTTTTCCTTTTAAAACAAACGTAATGATAATATTAATAATAAAAAAAGAATACATTAATATTTAATGATAGTACATACCTTCCAAGCTCTAGCAGTTGCTGATCTCGTGAGTTTGGTTTAGAAGACTTTAAACTGTTACGTTGTCCTTCCAACTGTTTAATCTCTTGCAAGAGTTTATCATTTTCCTCTTGTAACTCTTCCTATTGAAAATAAGGTTCTGTAGTAATAAAATAAATGAGTAGAAGTTAAAGTATATATATATTACACTTACTATATAAATGTTTTCTTTTGACAATTCATTATTTTTGTGTTCCAAAATTTGTGTTTCTGTGTGTAACGCTTCCTTCATTGCATCTAATTTGGATGTTAATTCTTTAATATTAATTTCATCCTCTGTAAAATATAAAAATAGAATAGTCTTACAATTTATTTCATAAATTTCAAAATAATGGATAACAATGTAGTTTATCTATGTGTTTTAAATCTACTTCTGTTTAAATTAAATTCTATACTAACGAATAACAAAGTTTACCATTAAATCGTTGATCTTGATTCTTTTTTATTTCGTTCATATCTTCTACCTTCGATTGCAACAATTGCTGAAGTCTTGATGCATCTGTACTCACGAGTTTCATCCTAAGTGATTGTAGCCAATGGCCCTCCATAATTTAACATTAAAACAATCAATCTCGTAGTAAACTTGAAACAAAACTCTTTGACGTTTACGTTATAAAGTTCGAATTGTCCACAGCAGGGTCGACATAACAAAAATGTAAACGAATAAAGCCACCATAAACATATTATGTACCTAGATGACGTACTGATACATATGTCTTATGGCTGCACTGCCATACTTGCAAAGGTTAGAGAGAGTTGATTTGATTGGCTACAGCTGGCCACACAGCTTTTCCGTTTGTCATTAGATGCGTTCAGCAAACAACCGCTCGATGAGCTTATTATTTTTCGTGCATCACATATGATTTCTATACTTTGTGTCGAAACGTTTCCAACTTCCTGTTTACTGCTGCACTCTGGTGCAGGTTTCGCATGGCAGTTGCTGAGTTGCTTCGGTGGAGGTCATGGTTAACACGTAGCCGGCGTTCGACGTGTCCTAGCCTCCCCAGGTTTAGGTGTGCGACGAGATATTTGATAATTCGTTGCGCATTCTTCTCAATTCGCGTAACGTGCCGCGTACGGGATCGCGGGTGTTCTCGTGCACATATGGCGAACGCCACGTCGTGAGTATCATTAACGCGGATATCTACGGTGTCACACGTCTAGCGCACTCGTGGCAAACTCTAGGCAATAAGAAATCATGTTGCCAAACAAGTCATCGTTACAACAGCAATTGCCTCCGTCGTCTTCGTCGTCTTCGTCATCATCCTCCATGTCGGCCAACGCGAAAGTCATGTTCCCTGACAAGAGATCGACGAGCAAACAGATGAAGTCTTCAACTTTGACAAACGCCGCTGGACTCAGCTCTCTTATCACCTTTACTGTTCTTCTACTTGCCTGGATTTCAGGCTTTGCTTCGAGACTCTTTGCAGTCATACGCTTTGAGAGTATCATACATGAATTTGATCCCTGGTATGTATCTACCATGGTTGTTTGACTATGTGGAGTGCTGTATCTTATGATAAGAGATAAGAAATTTTTGCTTTGTGTTGCCATATTTTTATATTTTATAACGAGAACATGCGGTAATATATTTAAAAAATAATAAATGTATCTTAAATTCAGGTTCAACTATAGAGCAACAGCATATATGGTGCAACATGGATTTTACAATTTTCTTAATTGGTTTGATGAACGAGCTTGGTATCCATTGGGCCGGATTGTTGGTGGAACTGTTTATCCTGGGCTCATGATAACATCTGGATCAATACATTATATACTGCACTCTTTAAACATACCAGTGCATATAAGAGACATATGTGTTTTTCTAGCTCCAATTTTTAGTGGCCTTACTGCCATATCTACATATTTATTAACAAAAGAAATATGGAGTGCAGGGGCTGGTTTGTTTGCCGCTTGTTTTATTGCTATTGTACCTGGCTATATCTCAAGATCTGTAGCCGGCAGTTATGATAATGAGGGAATTGCAATCTTTGCATTACAAATTACCTACTATCTTTGGGTTAAGTCAGTCAAAACTGGTTCAATTTTTTGGGCAAGTGTAACTGCTCTATCTTACTTTTATATGGTATCGGCATGGGGAGGTTACGTCTTTATTATTAATTTGATTCCACTTCATGTGTTTGCTTTACTGGTCCTAAATCGCTTTAGCAATCGATTATTTACCAGTTACACCACGTTTTATGTTCTCGGCCTTTTATTGAGTATGCAAATACCATTTGTCGGTTTTCAACCGATTAGAACTTCTGAGCATATGGCAGCAACTGGTGTATTTGGTCTTATAATCTTTGTAGCAGCCTTTAGGTACGTATTGTTTTTGAAGTCTTAATTTATTGGTAAAATAATTGTAATATAATATTTCTAAAATGTTTTACAAACTGTAAATATATTTTATTAGCTTCTTAAATTTCAAGCATAAATATTTGTAAAATTCTAATATATTTTATCTATTTAACATCATGATTAATAATTTTTTTTTTTTTGGTTTAAATTGATAATTATTTAAATAAGGTAAGATGGAATTTAAGAAAGTTGAAAAATAGAAAAATAATTTGGTCAAATAGTTCGGAAATATATATTATATATATTACATTAAAGTTTCTTTGTTTTTAGATACTTAAGAACTGTACTTACTAAATCCGAGATGAAATATTTCGGTAGTGTGGTGGCTGTAACAACTACCATACTTCTATTAATTCTGATTGTATTAACGTATACCGGTATCGTTGCCCCCTGGAGCGGTAGATTCTATTCGTTGTGGGATACCGGTTACGCCAAAATACATATCCCAATAATCGCGTCTGTATCGGAACATCAACCAACAACTTGGTTCAGTTTTTTCTTTGACTTGCACGTTCTTGTCGCATTGTTCCCTGTTGGTCTTTGGTATTGTATCACACACGTTAATGACGAACGCGTTTTCAGTAAGTATTTGTTATAAAAATATTTTGAAATAAAATATTATGAATGATAACTAATATTTGATCTATTCACAGTTGCACTGTATGCCATAAGTGCCGTTTATTTCGCTGGTGTGATGGTGAGGCTTATGCTGACCTTAACTCCGGTAGTGTGCATACTAGCTGGTGTTGCTGTCAGTAGACTTGTAGAACTGTTCCTCAAAGAAGAGGATAGGGACGGAAATGGCAGTGAGAGCAACGAGGAAAGCGAAGAAGAAAGAGAAAGAAGTCCCGGTAGAGCGTTGTACGATAAAGCAGGAAAGCTTCGTAGAATGAAACATGAAAGATCAAAAGGCAACGGTGACGGATTAGGCCCCAATCTTCGTAACGTTGTTGTCATCGGCATGCTGATGCTGCTAATGATGTTTACCGTGCATTGCACGTGGGTGACTAGCAATGCTTATTCTAGTCCATCTATTGTTTTAGCATCTTATAGTAATGATGGTGGAAGGGCTATATTAGACGATTTCCGAGAAGCTTACTACTGGTTGGCTCAAAATACCGCTAATGACGCAAGAGTCATGAGTTGGTGGGATTATGGATACCAGATTGCTGGTATGGCTAACAGGTACGACATTTATAAGGTTGTATTATTTAAATAAATGTATGAAAGCGATTTAATACTACATTAATTTTTTGATAGAACTACTCTCGTGGACAATAATACATGGAATAATTCGCACATTGCTCTAGTCGGTAAAGCGATGAGCTCGAATGAAAGTGCTGCTTACGAAATTATGACGTCTCTAGATGTGGACTACGTATTGATCATTTTTGGTGGAATGATTGGATATAGTGGTGATGACATTAACAAATTTTTATGGATGGTTCGTATTGCCGAGGGCGAACACCCTCAAGACATTCGCGAAAGTGATTATTTCACCGAAAGAGGAGAATTTCGCGTTGATTCTGAAGGTTCCCCTACTTTATTAAACTCGTTAATGTACAAGCTGAGTTATTACCGATTTGGAGACGTTAAAATAGATTATCGGTCGCCTTATGGTTACGATCGTACTCGTAACGCGGAAATAGGCAATAAGAACTTTCAGTTAACATATCTGGAAGAAGCTTATACTACTGAGCATTGGCTTGTCAGGATTTACAGGTAAATTATAATTTTTTTTTTTAATAATTTTTGCGTTTATATTTTTGTTATTATTTAAAAAATCAAAACTTGATAGTAATTTAGAAACATCTAATCTGTAGGGTGAAGAAACCGGCGGAGTTTAATAGACCGAGAATTCCGATTTCTGAACGAGTTATCACACGCCGTGCAAATTCGTATATTAGCAAAAAGGTTGGTGCGAATATTTACATATATGATGAAACCTCACGATAAAGAATGATGAATATATTGTTGCGCTCCCGCTTGCTAGTCGCGCATACGCCCGGTCACATTCTATCCAGCGACGGAAAAACGAGTAACTTGAAATCTTCACGCGAGACAATCACGCGCGAGCCTCAAACTTCTTGCCGAGCAGGGTCGCAACAGTATTTTTTTTTTATTCATGCGATTTTTTTCGTATCGTTTTCCCATTGTCATCATTATGCAATTGATCTGGAAACGTAGTTGAAGTTATGGGGGGTCGGACATTGATGTTTCAGACTGCACGACGTAAACGAGGTTTCATTAAAGGCCGGCCAGTTGTTATTAAAGGACAGAAACCTCAACAACGAACGACGTAACGAAGATTCGTTATTTCATAAACAGTTTGCAAATACAACTTTTGTATTAAAAGAATTACCGTCCCTTGGATCTACCACAAATTATACCTCAAACTATAAGAATTTAATGTCATCAGAACAGTTCAATCGATTTCAAGAATAGAATATTCTAAGAACGATAGTTCTCATCATTTTCGGAATAGATTGAAAATCTTACGAATAGATTTTACGAATTTTCTTTCATATAACGTTTGATTCATATACATGTACGCATTGTTATACATTTCTTTATTATCCAGTACGTTATACATTTTTTGCAAGAGTAAATCGTTTGTTACCGCGTAATTATATCATTTATTAACGAAACAAACATCTTTTCGGATTATGCCAATCACACGCAATCATCTTTGATAATTGATGAATATATGAATATATTCATGAGCGCAATGTAACAAATAGATTAATTTTTTTTTTCTCATGTTCTAAGGGAATTTATTGTTTAATTATTTTTCTGTTAAGCCAATTAATGTATTTAAGAGCCAATAATATAAAATAATTTAAAATTTATTTTTTATTGATTAAACTGTTATAAAGATCATAATATAAATAACTCGCGCGCGTACGGCATCCTAGTTAATATATATACACATGTTTATGTTGTATAATAATACGTTTTAACATATTACATAGTATTGCGTCGAATGAAATTTGAAAAAAAAAGATATAAGTAACAATTTTCAGCAGGAACATCGGAACGATTGAGCAAGTGTCATGTGTACACCGTTTGTTGTATAGCACCTTGTTGAGAGATAAACATTTGTGATAACACAGTGTTATTATTTAAAATGCATTTAAAACGCGATTTTAATTTGATTTTTGTTTTATTAAAATAAAAATTATCTTCTTCTGTGGTATAAATTGTCTGTGCGGACTTTACATAAAATTTTTATTAGAATGCATAATCTAGTTTAAATATGTTATACAAATATTGCGTTACTCAATCTTTAATTTATATATATATATATAATTATTTTTACAAAAAAAAAAAAAAAAAAATGGTGTCGAGTATACAGGCTCCTTCTGCAGAAGATTTAATATAAATTAACGCCAAAATAATGTTATAATTATTAATTAAAAATAATTAAAATTGTTTTGCTTAAATATCGGCGGAGACTAATTTTCAAATGAAATGACGTCATTAATCGGTGCAAAGTTACTCTTGTTATAAAAATCGTCAACCTAATTGGCGTATGCTCGTAATTTTGATTGAATCTAGGAGCATACGCCAATCGGATTCACGATTTTTATAACAATAATTGCAGAGCAACTCTCTGCGGAACGCAGCCAATAAAAAGTTTCCAGCTCCCTAGCCTTTCGAAAGTTTGATTCATGGTATGATAACGAATTCGATGATGAGATAATAGCAAATTTTTACACATCTCTTTTCGCAGTGTCTTTTCTAAAGGTCTCGGTGTGCGAGGCATGCGATACGAGAAAGGGAAGCGCCAGAAAAAAAAATTGCCTGCGCGGAAATCATTTGCGTTGGCGTAGAGGTTATGTTTTACGGAGCTCAAGACATTTATTCCGCCACGTGACGCAACTATTCGCTTATCGCGTGTCCCGCCAGAAAGTGTAATTCTTAATTAATCTGGCGTTGTGCGCCGTCATCGTCGCCGAATTCGAGAATATCGCCTGCGGGCTCGGGAATTTTTCTCCCGTATCTTCAAGACTGGGCCGTGTCGTGCTATAGCCGCCATTTTGCTGCCCCCGCACGTTCAGTCTGACATGTCTTTCTAATGTTATTATCGACGAACGTCGAAATTTTGCGCGTGTGATCGCGTTAAGTGTGCCGCTTGTGACGAGCGAATCCCGGGCACAAAATCGAAGAGGCTCGTACCGTGGCCGTTTTGGCATTCGAACGTTTCGTTCTTGTCGCCGCCTTTGTCGAGAGCGATTGTTCTCGGTGTCGTCCCAACCTCGATCGCCTCGAGTCAAGTGGAGCGTCAGGAACAGGCTGGGGTGAATAAGGAAAGTCTAAAAGTGTGTGCGATATCGGTATCGTCGAATAAGAGTATGCCGCGTGATCCATCGCGGTAGCATTTTCAGCCGACTCGCCGAGTGAAAACCGTCTCGATGTGAGGTGAGCGTACCTAACCAAAAAGGAGGCAAACAGGAGGCAGGAAGGTGAGAAGGTCGGAGCGACAAGCAGTGTTGGTCGGTAACGCGTACGCCAATCGCGGGAAGATTACCTTGGTGATGATATGGCCAGGCAGCCGGCCACAAAATTCTCAAGGCGCGCCACTTCGATAGTGCTGCACACCAATCTAACATCCGCCCAACGCACGACGACGATGACGATGACAGCGATAACAACGACGATGGTGCAGTTGCTCGAGCATGTGTAGGGCACATGTCGTATAAACTGCTATGTGAGGCAAGGATCATTTTTGTCCTGATCTAGCAATGGACTAAGTTCACGCTTGCTGCTTGAACCAGGAAACTTCCGCGTTTCATACATTCATTGATTGCAGTCACGTGTCGAGGGATGTTGAGGATACTGTTTGAGTATTAATCTCTGTACTTTATAAGTGTATAAAGTTGTTGAATCGTTGGTACAGTTGCTCTACAAGTCTTTTGTTACTGTAATTGATGCAAATACCATGACTTGTTTGACTGCATATCTGTATAGATTTAAAGGAGAATGATGCATTAATGTAATATACTCAAACGCGATTGGTGTACCATACAAGTATATTTTTTAATTTATTGAGTCTTTTATACAGAAACTATTCAAGCAAGTATACTTGGATCTCCTTTTTTTTTTTACTAGAATATTTTCATAATAGTAAACATCTGTGATACAACATAAAATATATTTTTTTAAATTTGATGTACAATTTCAGTATTACATTTTTAATCGACGGTGTATTATACTTGGATCTTGGCACATAGCGTGAACTAGGTTTTAACTAGATAGGAAAAAAGTTGATTTGGAGGATTTGAGAATGCAGGTGGAACAGATCTGGACAGAAGCGGCAATCAATGAAGGTCCCTATTTCCGAAAATTCAAACATGGACAATAAATTGAAGTTTTCGGACCGCTTGAAGGCTTTGCTGAAAACCGAGGCACATCAGGATGTTGATCCATACATTTTTAGTGAACCGGAACCATTTGCCACTGGTGCTGGAAGAAATGCTACCGTGGTTCTGCCTACAAATTCTGAAGTAATGCAAGGCTGCAAGAACAACAAATCAAAGGGGAAATGCGTGAAACAGAAGATAAGGATGACACCTGTGCCAGGTACAGGTTACAAGATTGTCGGAGTCAATTCCATGGCAGAAACAAATATCGAGGATGGTACAGGAGAGAATTCGGATCACAAACTTTCTAATTTAGTCCAGCATAAACAGCGGCACATTGAGAATTTGCAAAGATTGAGATCTAGGAGACAAAGTCGGGACCACACACTGTTATATTATCCGAAAGCCGGAGACGAAATGTCTGACAGTGATTCGAGCGGAGACGAAATGACAATTTATCAGCGTCATTGGTTCTCTAGCGAATCTACCGCGTCGCTAAATCGGGCAGCTCGACTGTCCCAACTGCGTTCCCAGTTACAACGACAACTGCTTCAGTTGCGTATCAATGTGACTGATGCCGAAGCTGTGTTGCGGCACAGAGTCAGATGTTTGCTAGAAGCCGCTTCCAAAGATCCTGCTTCTACTGCGCGAGCTTTGAGCGACTCTCCAAGTACTAGCAAGATATTTGACGGACCGTTATTAGTAGGCGGACCTTGTGGGGCAGAAGGATGTCAACAAATATCTTTGCCTTGTACCCGACATTGTTCCCGTCATATTATGTTAAACGGACATCAGCTTTTATTCGAGCATTGCACTGCCAAGTTTAGTGACAACACACAGTGTTGTGTTCCTGTGTTTGATGTCGCGCACGAATTACCTCTTTGTCCGGAACATGCGAGGAAAAGGGACAATTATCACCGTAAAATTCAAGAATCCAAACCAAAGAAAGCTCGTAAAAAGCCAGCTTCTCCCCCTATCCCGGCAAAACCTAAACCCAAGTCTAAGCCGAAGAAACGTAAAAGACCGCCCTCGAATAAAATAGAGACTGCCAAGAGTGCTGCACTGATGCATGATGAGAGTCATTACATGAGCCAAATAAATTGTAGTGAAAATCACACCAAGATGTTGAACAACCTGAATGTTCCACAGGGAAGTTCAAACTCGTCAAATTTAAATCTAGGATTGGGATTAGGCTCCCTTGGTCTGAGCGGAGGACTTAAAGTTGAACTCGGTGATAACGAAGTATTCGCTTCCTTGGATTCTGCCGAGCATGATTTTGGCAATGTGCTCAATAACTTGCCTCCGGATGCTTTTAACGATTTATTTATAGGTAATTGTGATATTCTTATTATTATTATTATTCTGCATTTTTTAACTAAAGAGCTAACAATAAAAATTAATTATATGCAATTTTTAAAAATTAAATCTTGTAAGTTTATAGAATTTGTTATTTACTTTGTAAGATAATGTAACTTAAAATTGTAGAGGGTAGAAACGGAGATTA
The DNA here is from genome assembly GCF_019399895.1 of Cardiocondyla obscurior. Lineage (NCBI taxonomy): Eukaryota > Metazoa > Arthropoda > Insecta > Hymenoptera > Formicidae > Cardiocondyla > Cardiocondyla obscurior. The sequence goes on along the minus strand of NC_091870.1, from coordinate 5,821,900 downwards.
TGAACCGTCGAGAGAAGAAGAGGAGGAGTTACAACGGGCTTTAGAAGAGGTCGATAAAGATGTACGGAACTTAGAAAGGATGGGGCAAACGCATGGACTTTTAGAGCCAGCATTGCTCGCTCAGCTTATGTCGGACATTGCCTCGTAGCCCCGCCAATCCTAACGTAATAATTTTTTGGAAAGGAATTTGTGCGTGTTCCTTATAACGTAGAAACAAATACTGTTTGTGTCTGTGCTGCTAAACGTAAGATTGCGTTATAGACTGTTGTTACGTAGCCACGCAAGTCCGAGATAATGGCAGGGATTGACATACAGAAAGTAACAAATAAAAAAAAAAAAACAATAGCAAATTTATGACTTTAGTATAATTAGCATTGGGTACACTACCACCAAATAGATTTATGTCAAACAAGTAACAATGTAAAAATCAAGAAATCCATCCTTTTTGACAAATAATCACGGACATTCTGCATCATTATTATATTACATGCAATATATTTGTAGCTTTTTTGCAGATATTTTGACTTGCACTTGACAAATTTGCTTAGAAAAAATTTTAGCAATTAATACATGCAATTCTTTTGGACGGTAAATACACGGTGTTTAATAAACGGTTTACGCTCCCGAAAACTGTGGGCAGGTAATGAAAATACAAGATGAAAAGTCGAACACCCTGTATATCAATATATATATAGAGAAATACAGTTCTTGTAAGTGATTTAAATTACAGACTTCAACACACGCGGTTAAACGAGATGCATAGTTTTCATTTTTATATATGGTTTGTTTTTATTAAATAAACAACAGAAGTTATCTAAATTATATTACTAAGAGGTCCCATATTTATTGAACTACATGTAATGTCTAGCTAATTACTGATTACTCAAATAATAGGTACAAAACTATTTTTATGACTGATTTGTAATGATTTTATCTATTATTGATTACATTATAGCAATTGTGAAAAACATATTCTGTTTTACATAAACTGAAATTTAGCTCTACAAGTTAAAGTACAGAATAATTGGAATGAACAAACATAATACTTAAAAGAAATATTTGGCGTTCGTATATTATTTTGTATGTGCATACGTATATGTTTGCATGTATATACATACACATATGTAACACATACACGTGTATACAATCAGTTTCATATTAGAGCAAATTGTCGTAGTAAAATTATTCATTGACTTGCAGAATGTAAAAATTAGTACTTGCATTATTTTTTCAATGATAAAAATATATAGCTTATTAAAAAAGGTGAATCTGGGATATATGTCTTATGCAGTAACATTCTTTGAAAGGAATCACTATTTGAATTTTATTTAAATAAAACACATTTTTTCAGAATTTAATTTTTATTATAAAACCTTGTGTATAGAATATATCTAAACACAGAACTGAATTTATAAAAAAAACCTATAATACATATGTCTACATAAATATATGTAATATGTAGTGTATATAATCACTTTTTTTTCATCCGATTTCTGCAGTAACAATAAAATAATCACATTTATATTAAATAATGTTATATTATTAATATGTGCATGATCAATGTTGTCATTTTGTTTATTTTGTATTATATTCATGTAGACAAATGTTCAGCGATAATAAAGTAGGTATAATAATTAAAAAAATAAAAGTTAGCAAAAAGTGCCGAATAAAATTTTCATTTTATAACATTGTTATCGAATGTGCAACACGCTTTGCAGCCTTACAATGTGGCAATGACACTGCATATTAGTGGAATAAAAATACATTACGTGGATTCTTTTAATTCAACAAAATTATTTTTTAACAATTCCTTCAAAAGAAAATGTTTTATTTTAATAAAGAAAATTTAAAGGCACAGACTTTAAAATCAGATTGATGTGAATAGTTGAATTGCTTACTGCCATTTGACTTCTAAAATACCACACGCACACAACTGTACATTGTTATAATTCCGCGTGTAGTGATATCAGTAACGTTAATAACACGATTGCACAGATATGTGTGGATCATCATAATCTCAATACATATCGTAATAACATGACAAGATGAAAAACTTGTATTATATAATTAGTTTACAGATAAAGCAAAACTTTCCAAATCTTAAATGTATACGTATAATAATGGACAAATGTTCATAAAATATAATTTTTATTATCAAAATTGCTGTGCCAAACATTGAAACATTTTCTTCTGTTCTTTTTGGTTTATATTGCAATATAATGCGTGTCACTTGTTCAAGAAAAACGGGTCGCACTGGAGGAAAGCGCACTTTAAAAAATAAATGTTTAGCTGCTAAGTGTGAGCGATTGCAAAAAGCGCAAACAGCAAGTTTATTGCACGTAGATAAAAAATAAATAATTTGCAAGTCGACCCACATTGGGAATTAAATTAACGTCGTATACATATATTGTTACTACGTATATAGTGGTAGTGATTAGGTACAGTAATTATTTATCGACAAGACAATGCCGAATTTAATCGTAATGCATTGCTTGAAATGTATCTATATGTGTATCTTCTTGTAAAATATCAACATTATTACTCTTGATTAGGCATCAATAATTATAATAAGCATATTTTTTACATTGTGTTTATATATATTCAGTTTATATCGATCCTTATCATATCCTAATGATAATGGCTTGACAAAACAACTGAATTGGTGTATTTTATTTTTATTTCGATAGATAAACCAAAAATATTAATGTATTCGTTAATTCATTTTATCGATATATTCGAATCAAGATTTTATTCATATTAATATACATACTGTTTTAGTTTTTTTTTTTTTTTAGTTTTGTGGAATTGTTTAAACGTTTAATTTAAAATTGTTGTGCAAAGTAAGTATCCATCGTTTTGAGTTCACGTCGTTTTAGTTCTCGGAGCATCCATTTTATCCGGGCTTTTTCTCGAATTTTATCATATTTTTCGTTTGCTTCTTGAATTTCTTTCACTGGGAATTCATCGATTAATTCCTCGGGCAAGCTCTCGATCTCCTCAACTTGTTCCTTTACATTACGAAAGAAATAATTCAATTTTTTAGATTTTTGGATATTTATTAAAATATGTTTACGAGCGGTAAAAGAGCTTACCAAAATTTTAGGTACAAAGATACTCTTTCGTGTTTCCAACGATTTTTTGTCGAGCAAATCAATCTCCATCGGTTCCTCTGATTCATATGGCATTAACATTATGTCGTAATTTGAACGATTATGACCTAATATACCTGCTTTAATTTTCAGTTGAAATAAAATTTCCTCATCGGCGAGAAGAGCGTTTCTCAAATAAGCGACTTTTGGATGATGTACGTCGATATCTACCACCCCTTTAAAATTTAAGTATACATTATATAATATGACGAAAATATTATATTATTTGCGTGTATATATATATAATCACCTAAAGATAGAAGACGATAGTCACAATCTCCGTACATCAGTTCGTGAGGCAAGGGTGAATTTCTTAATAATTTACGACTTTTTAATGTCGTTTTAAGACCATGTAATATACGGATATCATCCTCCAACATATCTTCAATAAGCTTACTACCGCTTTGTCTTTGTGCGGTGTTATACGTTTCGGTTCGGAAAATCCTATGCAGCTCCAATTCTGTGAAACAATAATTACCAACGTGATAATCAATTTCCAGAGCATTTTGTGAATACCATGTATCATCCCATGGAAGCACAATATATTGGCGAAATATCGGAAACTGCTGTAAGTTCAGTGTTATACGTATATTGTTTAAATTGATCTGGACTAACATTGGTCTAATATAAAAAGGAAAATGTTTAGCCAGTGTATTGCACTACTATGGATTGCGCATTGTACCGATCAAGGTGTAATGTTTCCGCTGCAACGCTATCCATACAACTCGATGAGCTACGCTTATCAATGGTTCATAAATCCGCAGATCTTTTTCGCCCTGCGATTGTGTGGCCACGCGTTTTTTGCGGGTCATCATGTGATGATATTCATATCCACTTCGGCAACCCAGCAGCAAGTCCACGTATTCCCTACCCAGGACGCAACGTAAAGTATGCATTTCATCGGCATATCTGGATCTGTGTCCGCGCGCTAATGGATTTGGCGCCTTCTTCATAGTGGCTGCCCGCTCTTGTACCAAGTCTTCCCATATTTCCACGAAACGTTGGAAATAGATAATCAGTGCTCTCAAAAATCGATCTACAACCGGTAAGTGGAAGAAATTTATAAACTGCGGACTGACAGGTGTAATTAAAAGGAAGAGGACGAGATCCTTGATGTCTTGCAAAATAATGATGTCCGACTCGTTCGGTGCTACTTTTCTCAGATAACACTTTCGAAATCTTATCTATATATGATTGGAAAATTTTAATTCTTTTTATCGGTGCCCAAAGTAAAGCATTTGTATTCCGGTTCTTACCTTTTCACTGTCATTTAATGTTTCTCGATAGCATAAAATCAGATATGAATGTGGACAATATATATCTGACTTTTGGACAACTGTGGCTCGTTTTTTTTGTCGCTTGGCTTCTTCATCCTCTGCTTTTAATGCACTGATTAATAAAACAAAATTTTATATACTAGATAACAGACAAAATTAATATTAAATTTTTTTAAATAATTCTTACCTCGATAGAATCAATCCTTCTGAAATTTCATTCCATGCAAAATATCTCTCACTCATGCTGAGCTCTTGTATTTTATAGAAATATCATTGTTTTTCGTTCATGATTTCATAATAGATTTCCAGGTTGTTAGTTTCTAGAAATAGACACGCTCCACGATCATAGCGAAGGTATAGTATAGAGTCAAATTATTGATTCTGTAAAGACAGTTCTATATTCAAATATATGTATATACATATTTACTTCAAACACTTATCGAGTTTGCTAGTTAGAACAGTCATAGATTTTATCAATTATAAGTAAATCATGCGAAAAGGATATTTATTATTAAAAGTAAAATCCTATCTTATTCTTATTTTGTCTATAAAAAATTGGTGTGATGCCTGAATCAGCTAAATTTCGATTTTATTGTTTCCGCTTAAAACCAACGCTGATTGGTTCTCTGATTTGGGGTGATAAAAACCCTAGCGCACTAACCAATCACAGCGCTTCATCGATCGCCTGATTGTGAGTTGGTAACGAACTATGTGACTCGTGCTACTGCGCACTATAGAGGACACGTCGAGCACGCGATTCGAGTTCGAAATGAAAATGTCGAGGCATCCGTGCGTCGTAGCCCGTTTCTCGTGTCGAACTCGAGGCTTTGAGACGGTCGAGAGTACCGTGGACTATCTCGCGAGTGTCCAGTGCGCGAAAGGATAACTCGACACGTGCTACCTGAGAGGAGGAGGAGGCCCAGGAAGGGTATCCTGCACCAGCGGAGCAACCCCAGGGTAAGTAATATTAATTTTCCTTTCGAATTAAATGCTTCAGATTTTTATAATATTTTTCAAATATTTTATTTAATTAATTTAATATGTATGAAATAATTTTGTTAATTTTTTTGTTACAGATCAAGAGAAACTCCGCTGCTTCGCATCGTTTAATGAGAACTTAAAGTGCCGCGCGCCGATATCAGTCATCATACGAACCGCAGCCGGTTCGTCGGTCGTTTCGGGAGTGCCGCTAGTGTACGGGCGTTTTTTTTACGATTATTTTTTTACGGGGGTGCGTTTGCGAGTTACTTGTGCGCGGAAGGATGGCTCGTTACGTTCCATCTGAGTGGAGGAGTAGGCCCGGGGAGCATCGTGCATCGGCGGAGCAACTTATACCCAGTGAACATGCATGTCTTAAAGATGTCTTAAAGACGTCATTTTTGAGACGTCTTTAAGACTTAACCGAAAGACATCTTTAAGACAATTTTTAGACATGTCGTGAAGACGTCTTAGAAAAGACGTCTTAAAGACGTATTTTCCAAGACGTCTTAACGACACGTCTGTAAGACAACATTAAGACGACTTTAAGACATTTGAAAAATCCGCGCGATTTGTAAGTCTTATAACCTCAAAAAGTTATCACGATCGTTCGTGCAAACTATCATGTCTGAGGTAAGGAAAAATATTAATCACGTATATTACAATTCCCTCGAGCATCTTTTTGTATTTGAATTTTGCTTCCACGAGATGACTATTTTCATTATTAATACAATTTTGTAATAAATATTTTTAAAAAATTGAAGGTTCCTTACATATTCACAAAATATTTGTCAGTAATTTATGTTCTATTTTAATAGGAACGAATTATTTTTACTACGTACAAATATTATAAGAAGCGAAATATTTATAAAAATATAATAATTGTAAAAAATATATGTATAAATTGTTTTATATGTATAAAAATATAATAATTGTAAAATACATATGTATATAAATATATTTTTATACATATGTATTTTACAATTATTATATTTTTATACATATATTTTTTAATTAATGTATTTTTATATTTTTATTTTTTAATTAATGTTTTTTTATACATGTATTTTTCAAGTAATGTATTTTAAAATATATTACTCAAAAAATACATATATAAAAATACATTACTTAAAAAATACATGTACAACATAAAAATACATTAATTAAAAAATACATGTGTTAATATACTTGTATTTTTTAAAAATTGTATTTTTATATATGTATTTTTTAAGTAATTAAACAAATATAAAAACAATATTAATTTCTGTATTTTTTATTGCAATTAAATTAATAATTATTATTAATTATGGGAACGCGTAAAGTTGTCTTAAACACGTCTGAAAGTCGTCTTGCACATGTCTTAAAGACGTCTTAAACATGTCCTAAAAGACGGAATTAAGACTTCTTTAAGACGTCTTAAATGTGTCTTGAAAATGTCCTTTAAGACGTCTGAGAGACATCCTTAAGGCGTCAGAAAACGAGTCGTAAGACGTCTTTAAGACGTCTTTAAGACGTCTTACAGACAGTTCTGAAAGATGTCTTGTAAAATTTAAGACGTCTTTAAGACATCTTTAAGACGTCATAATGTTCACTGGGTAGGTCAGCATAAATTTTTTAAAAATCAAATCTTTATTAAAAAAAAAATTTTACCTTTTTTTTTTATTAATCTTATTAATTTTCTGGCACGTTTATATTAATATTTTCTTTTTTATGTTACAGTCACCGGCAGAATTCTTTAACTCCGCTGATGCTCATGCAGATTGGTGAGTCACATAATTTTTTTTCGTAGCTTTTATTTGAGTCTCTTAATCCGATAACACGTCGTCGACTATACATTACTCAATTATAACGTAATCATATAAAAATTATTATAATTAATTAATGTGTCCAATTATAATGACGCTCACGAATTGGCATCTTTCGAAAAATAGCGTACGCTTCGCGTGCGCATGGTTTGTTCTAGTAATATTGTAACAATTATGTAAAATTTAAATTGTACGTAAGTTCTTAAAAAAATTTTTTTATGTATGTATTCTTATTCTTTGTTAAGTGTTTTATTTTTTATTTATTTATATATTATAATACAGAATATTAAAAGTTAATTACATTTATTATGTATTTTTTTTATTTTTTTTTTTTACTTGAAAAGGTGGTAAAGAATCTAGAATCGGCTTGTCTTCCAGAAATATAGGCTCGCTTGGTTGGTTTGCATTTTCAAAATCTTGAGTATGTAAAGCCATCCAGTGATGCAGGCAACATCTCACTTTTACCTGTTCGCGATTGTTAATAGTGAGAGTTACATAAAACTCCTTTCCTTCTAAATCTAGGTTTGGCCCAGATATCGGCCTTTCTGGTATCGTTATAGCATCCTCCGAGATATAGATCCCAGACTTGCGAAAATTTGCTTTTACATGCCACTTCTCTAACGTCCATGGTATGTCTTTTGACATCAGAATAGATATCCGCATGTGTGATAGTTCTTTCATTGTTTTCTCTACTGAAGCAGAACTAAATGGCATATCATCTTTTTCATCTACTGCCAATTTTGTATATTTTTCAATATTTTCGGGAGTAGCATAGTCTGCTAGCTTAGGTAGTAAAAGCTGTGTATATGCCTTGAATGGATGCATCGATATTCTAGTCCCTACATTTCCAAGTTCTGCTACATATTGAGTTAGAATCAAATCAAGTGGTTCCTTTTTCTTCACATTTGTATCCTCAATAAGATCATATATATAATGTTTATGTTTTAAAGGCTTGGGTCCACCATTTTTCTTGTGCAAAGGTACCGGATATCTCCTTTTAAGAATAAAGGTAGTCTGCAAAAATAATAAATAAATAAATTGCAAAATAAAATAATTAATACGAGAATAATTTAATAACTTATATATGCGTGAAAAATCCATTAGTTTCAAGAATTATACAGAATTAAATACAAAATATACCTGTGTATGTAAAATATAAATAGCTACATTGTTATTCGCATAATATTAAACAAAATTACCCGTATTTGTTGGAATAAATAATCCGCTCTGCTTGGTGAAACAGGTGTCGTCAATGCTTTTACATGGTTTACTGTTACTAATAAATTTGGAAATTTCAACATATTTATTATTCACTCTCGCTTCGTTCGCAAGTATCCTTTTTAATAAGTATACTCAATTCTCGACACTGTTCGAAAAGAGGTTAGCTAAGAAGTTGCGTTCGCAAACATCAATAGCCTATCCGACTTTATACAAATTTTAGCACCTTTCTATCGATTTTGTTAGTTCGTGACCGTTATTTCGTGTGATTTCTTGTGATATTACAAAACACTCCTGTGATACAACGAAAATGCTGAACGAATGTGATGAAAAATTGGTGGAAATTCATAATTTCTATTTATAAAAAGAAATATTTAATTTAATGTTATCGTTGTTATTAGCTTGTTATTTTATTATCAATTGCAGTCAAGGTTAATTTATGTCTAGCACAGCCATTCGACGAAAGCTAAACTTCAGTTATGTAAATGTAGTTTGATACATCGATTACACTGAATAAAATGATTGCTGAGATGTTAAACGATATTTCGTAATTAAGAAGAGTTTGGTAAAAACTAAGAGAAACTTTGTTGCATTACATTGTTCATCTGCGATTAAGAAAGTAAATTTCGTATCTTTCGTACGAGTGGCGGAACCATGGCTGTGTCAATAAATGAAATATGCGAGAACACAAAGCTTGCTCGTGAAATGGCATTGATAGGAAACTACGACACGTCTAGTGTCTACTACCAAGGAGTTGTGCAGCAGATACATAGATTACTCGCTACCATAGCTGACGCGACTCGCAAGGCAAAGTGGCAAGTTGTACAGCATCAGATTGTCGAAGAATTTGAGAAAGTAAAAGCCACGTCTAATACGTTGCAACTTTTTAAAGTGGACACACACGGCGAGAGATTACTTGGTAGGAACACAGTACAATTAAAATGAATTTAAAGATAAATTCAAGCTGATTTAATGATTTTAAATGTTAGGAACCTCTGCTTGTTTGTCATTTGAAGAACCAACACGAGATCCTGCTCTCTGGTCATATAACAATTCAGATTCCTCTTGGAATCAATCATTATCCAGGGATCCTGATGTATGGCCTCCTTTAACACCAGCAGAACAAAAGTTAATATAAACTTATTTTTCATAATCTGATAAATTAATATAATTATTCTTAATAAAAAAAAATTTTCTAGATTTTTTTTAAATAATACTATTGTATAAGCAACATTAATTGCTAATTTAAAAAATGGTAATTACAATTATATTTTTGTAGAAGTTCAAGACAGCAAAAGATTCAGCAAAAACAACAAAATCGAACAAACACTAGGAAATCTCTTCCCACAGCTAAAAAACCAGAAAATAAGACTTCTAGTAAAAAGGATGATAAGAAAACTACTAAAAAAGATGACACCAGCAAGGTATTTTATTTATTATTTTATTTGTTATATTTCAAGTTTATATTGCATTGTATATTATAGATTGTAGAATTATATAATTATTTATAGGATAAACCAGAAGCTGAAAAAGATGATGTTGAACTAGAAGAACGTAAATTTGAGCCTTCTGCTAATGATAAAGAACTTGTAGAAATATTAGGTAATGATGTTATTACTCTACCTATTTTTGTATATACTATTTGCAAATGTATAATAATAAAAATAAGAATAATGGGTTATGTTAACATTGTAGAAAGAGACATTGTTCAAAAGAATCCAAATATCCATTGGGATGATATAGCTGATTTGCACGAAGCAAAACGATTACTGGAAGAAGCAGTTGTCCTTCCAATGTGGATGCCTGATTACTTCAAGGTAAATCATGTGTCCCTTTTTAATTTTATTATGTAAAATATCAAATTTAAATATTGTCAAAAAATTAAATGTGCGGTCTAACCGAAAAGTTTTATCAAAAGTGATACTACCGCGTCCCCTGATTATCAACATATATACTTTTAGGGTATCAGGCGACCGTGGAAAGGAGTATTAATGGTTGGTCCACCGGGTACAGGCAAGACTATGCTCGCAAAGGCTGTTGCAACAGAGTGTGGCACAACATTCTTCAACGTTTCGTCTTCTACATTAACATCGAAATATAGGGGTGAATCAGAGAAACTCGTCCGATTGCTATTTGAAATGGTAAAATAATTAAAATATTTTAATTTTTTCGAACACCTATATAAGCGCATGATTAAATTACCGTTTTTATTTAATTAAAAATTTAATATTATTTATTTCTGAAAAATATTGACGCCGAGGAAGACTTTAAAAAACTCTATTAATCAACTAAAAAACTTTTCATGGTAGTAATTATTAATTATATTTGAACATAGGCCAGATTTTATGCGCCAAGTACAATTTTCATCGACGAAATTGATTCTTTGTGCTCGAGAAGAGGATCTGAATCGGAACATGAAGCTTCACGTCGAGTAAAATCTGAACTTCTTGTTCAAATGGATGGAATAAATTCAAATAGGTAAAATACAATATACTAATTTTGCATAATAAAAAAAAATTATTAAACATCTACGTTTTATATAGCGAAGATCCAAGTAAAGTAGTAATGGTATTAGCAGCAACGAATTTTCCATGGGATATTGACGAAGCTTTAAGAAGGCGCTTAGAAAAGCGTATTTATATTCCACTACCAAATCGTAAGTCTTATAAATCTTGAACTTTTCAACACGTATTCTTAATAAAATACACTTAATTTTATTACTACAGATGAGGGCCGAGAAGCATTATTACGGATAAATCTTCGTGAAGTTAAAGTGGATTCATCCGTGAACTTAACAGATATTGCAAGAAAACTTGAAGGCTACTCTGGTGCAGATATCACAAATGTTTGTAGGTGAGTAGGATATTGTACAACAGCTTACATCAATTTTTCAACTTATTTAATTTGTTGTAGAGATGCTTCCATGATGTTAATGCGAAAAAAAATTGCTGGTCTAAGACCTGACCAAATTAGACAATTACCAAAAGAGGAGTTGGATCTGCCTGTGTCTGCTGCAGATTTTGATGAAGCCGTTGAAAGATGTAACAAAAGCGTTTCCCAAGAAGACTTGGAAAAATATGAAAAATGGATGAGCGAATTCGGTTCTTCTTGATATCATTCCCTTAAGAAATAATAAAATAATTCATTATTTTATTTGTTGATTCTAAATCATAACTACACTTACTCTACTTAACACACATAAAACTTACAGAATTTTATCTTTAGCAATTTCTAAATGACTAGTTCTCTGTACATGACTTGAAGAAAATCAAATTGAAAAATAAAAGACTGTACAATAAGAATAACATAAAAGTTGAGTAATATTTGTAATCTCAACTGTAACACTGAAGACTTAACTGAGAATAACAAAGTAGTTGTAAGTAACTTTTATATATTCCATTAAAGTTTAATTGTAAATCTATTTGTAACAATATAATTATGGAAACTACCTGAGATTATCAATATTTTATACCCTCAGCTTTTTTTTGGCGCGCAACCTTCTATCCGTAAATTTCTTGTTTCTTCATCTATATTTTTTGAATCCTTTGGTGCTTTATAATTAGCAACATGGTCAACTCGTATTGTTCTACCAAGGATCTATAAAAATATATTTTTTTTTAATAAAATAAATATTTATGAAACAATTATATCATTTGTAGCCAGATAAAGTTATGTATTAAGTATAAAACAATTTTTTTTTTTTAATATTGATATCTCTTATTATACTTTTATGCCATTGAAATTGTCAACAGCCAATATGGTGCTTCTCTGATCTTCATAACATAAAAAGCCATAGCCTTTTTGCTTTCCAGTATCTTTGTCTCTAATTAAATTTATATTTACTACTTCCCCATATCTGTAATAATACAACATTTAGTTAGAAATGTAGCTGAAAATACAATTAAAAATTAGTTGATAAATTTTAACTTACTGAGAAAATATGGTGATAACATCGCCTTCTGTTAAATCATATGGTAGGCCACCAACAAAAATCCAAGCACTATCTTTGTACTGGTCATGCCAGGAGGTTTTATTTTTACCTCTTAACTCTTGTTCATTGAGCTTCTTTATATTTTTGACGTTACTGAAATCACAGATCAATTTTTACATTGCATTGTAATGTACCTCGAATGTATTTTTCTTAATTAATGCATGAATTGTAACAAAATATACGTACGTTAAAGGATTCATTGTAACCAATAACAAGTATCACAAAGAATATACACAAATACGAAATGAGTTTCAATCCAAAGAAATATTTTAAAACACTTAGAAACTTTCTAAAAAATGAAAGAGAAAGATTAAAATAATTTTAATCGCGTTTGTTTGCCTTGTTTATTATAGATTCTTGTTTTTTTTTTAGGAACGCAATAGTTACACTGAGTTTCTGAATCAAACTGCGTGATTCCAATCTAATTCGAGCTATTTGATCGATGCCCGTTTGCTCTTTTCCTTCTGCTCAGTACTGCTCTTCTGTCATTCGTTTCCCTTATTTCACAATAATAACATTACACCGACTTTTTCGAAGTTGTTATGATTACGAAGACGAGAAAAATAATGTCTAATATCGATGGGGATTGAACGTACAACGTTTAGTTTCCAACGGAAGTAACGGAACTTTGGATGGTCAGTTTAGAGTTTAATTTTAGGTTAAATTAGGTGGGGTTGATAGAACGTAGTCGCGATACTCGGTCGCTTACGTTGAAGATTTTCTCTTTCCGTCGGTGTTAATCTCGATCGTAATGTACTCGACGAAAACACCAACTCTGCGGATAGACGAAGCCGATTTGAAATGTAAAAATGGCTGTGGATTTTATGGCAACGCAGAGTGGGAAGGTTACTGTAGTAAATGTCACCGGGAACATTTGCAGAAACGACGGGCTCAAGCTGAGCGTGTTACTCACACGCAGACTTCAGATACGTGAGATCCTGTTCTATTATTTTTCACGTTACGTTCTCTATGGTTTTGAAAGAATACTTTTATTATTTTTTGAATAGAGATAATGTTAGTCGATCAACTGGCCATCACAAGAGTTACGAGGAGAAGAAAGTACAGCAGGAAAAGAAATATAAACATTTGCTAAACCTTACATTTAGGAAACCCGTTACGAAAGGTAGACTATGTGACATTTTACTCTACATTTTGCAAATGATTGTTTGTTGAAAGCATAAAAAAAAATATATATATATATATATTTATGTGTTTTTAAGTTCAGGCATATCAAGAATTATACCATGAGTTGCTGAAGGATAATCCAGATCTTGAGAAAGTTAAGGCGGAAAATCGAGACTTATTGTTGTACATAGCTAAGACACCAGTCGAAAAAGATGTAAGAAAATGTATACATTCATTTGTAGTAGATATACTTCAAAACAAAGATGTGAAAAGAATAGAAGAATTGTCAGAAATGACGCAAAATTTTTATCATGTGTTTGGAAAACGTCTGGAAAACAGTACTAAATATGCAGGTTTTTATTTATATATAATTACTGGCATTTATTTTGAAAAAATTGAAATTTATTAATGTTATATGCTATTGCAGATATATCTTCAGATATTAAAGATAAGCTATTAGATTATGTTGAAAGGTATGCAATGACTTTGCTATATAGAATTCTTTTCTGCCCTCCATTCACAACTGATGAAGAAAAAGACTTGGCTATACAGAAAAGGTGAATTATGTCATAATTGAATTAGGTTCAACTCTATATATTTAATAGAAAATGTTAACAGTAATTTTTTTTTTTCTTTATAGAATAAGACAATTAAACTGGGTTAGTGGTAAAAATTTGGAATGTAGAATTCACGAGACAAGCTCAGAAGTTAGAGAACTTGTCTATACATCTATTACAGGTTTGTAATATTACTGATAATATAGTTAACTGTTTTATTTGTTTCAATACCGCAATATAACACTTTTTTTTTTTTAGATCTTTTAAATATGGATTCCGCTAAAGCGCCGCAAGAAAAACTGGCGTGTGTAATTCATTGCTGTAGAAATATATTTTTATTGTTGCAACAATCTGTCGACGGACCAGCGTCGGCAGATGAATTTCTTCCAGCGCTTATATTTATCGTTTTAAAGGCTAATCCCGCGCGTCTTAAAAGCAATATAAATTTTATTACAAGATTTTGCAATGCAAGCAGATTAATGACTGGAGAAGGGGGATACTATTTTACGAATTTGGTACCGTTTACTAAATATATGTTTTTAACTATTTCCGAATTTTTTCTAAACTATCTTTGGAAGCTAAAAATTGCTATTGAGTATTTTTTATTAATTTTAATAATCATACGTATTTATAGTGTTGCGCGGTATCGTTTATTGAAAACTTAACCGCAGAATCTTTGAATATGGCTGAAAAAGATTTTAATGCATATATGTCAGGAGAATGTGTGCCAGCTAATACGTGGGAATCGGCTCTTATGATATGCGAGGTAATATTTATCATATATCTTTGTATTAAAGATTGACGTATTAATATAATTTTTTTTTTGTATTTATCATATTTAATTATTGCAGAGCTTACACTTTATGTGTGAAGATATAACTTTATTAGATGATTTGCAAGCTAAAAATACTGATATTATAAAGCAAACGGAAGAGTTAAAAAATAAAATGATGGATTTTAAAGAAAAGATTAGAGAAGACGTAAATAAAGTGATTGAGAGGACACCATTACTTATATCTCATAGTCAAAGAGTGCCTACTAATTTAGATAGCGAGGATATTGAAAGCTATCAGCTACCACCGCCGATTATTCCACAGGTAAAATCGAATATAATATTTATCTTTTACAATGACATAAAAAACTTTTTTACAGATTTATCCACATTCTGTTGATAATATGAATGGCGGCGTACTGACAGACCTATCAAATGATTTAATGAGAACTTCATTAGTCGAAGATTCTGTAACACCATCGCCAACATTCGATTTTCCATCCTTTATCGGTGACGATAGTCTGGAAGTTAGTAAAGGCGAAGACGAAACTAGTCTTATTAGCTTAGATACTCAGTCTGATCTTGCTTCTGGTGAGACACAACTCTTTAAAAAACACGTGACAGATAGCTTGTTAGACGAATGTCCCACACCTGATACGAATTTACCACCCGTTTTGAAACCGATTAATTCCGAAGATTATCACGGTTTCACAATTCAAGGATCCAATATACCGACAATCCCGTGCAGTACAGGTGATTCATCCTTAACTCCAGCCGATTTAGATTCAGATAATTATTCTGGTTATTATCAAAACATGTAGTATTAAAGAAATACGATTTAAGTGTTATTTATGCAAAAAACACTTAATAGATTTTTATTCTAGTAGCGGTTTAAATAAAAGAAATTTTTTATGATAATTTTATCATATAATTTTATTAATTTGTTCATATTTGTAGCTTATTATAAATATGTAAAACAGAATAAGAAAAAATAACGTCGTAGTATTGCATGAGAACATCCTCTAACGCTAGAACAAAAAAATCTGAGATAATATTACAATTAAGTTGCTGTGATCAAATCGTTCACTTAATATATTTAAATTTAATAATCTTGTGATAAAAAATTAATAAGAACAACGGACGATAGATTGCATAAAAAATTGTAATTATTAAATGTTTTAAAAAATACATTATCTATTACGTATATTTTTCAGTGTTATTGTAAACATACTTCCACTTGAGAATTTATCTCTTGAATTTTAACCATATCAATCTCTTTACAAACTGGATTATTTCGTATATCTAATTTTTTTAATTTTTTATGCTGTTGTATTAAGTTAACTATCTCCTTTGTGCTCGTTAATTTATTATTTCTCAATGATAGAACTTCAAGATTGTATAGAGTAGGAAAATGTTTCAATGATATCAAACCATTGCTGGATAGTGACAATTTTATGCAACGTTGTAATGTTAAAAGTTGATTCAAGGAATTTTCTAATTGGTTTGCACCAAGGTTTACTTCCTCAAAAAAACTGAAGTAATGATTATCGTGTAATTTTGTTAAATCTAATCCCGATAAATCTATCCTTGATTGTATTTCTAAATCGCTTTCTTCTTTCCACATTTCGAGTAGTTTATATTCCACTAAAAACTTACTTCCTAAAATCACAGGAAAAATTGTTGTAACAAAAATGAACTTACTGGTCTTAAAATAAGAAAAATTAAAAGAGAAATTGTGAATATTCTAATGTTTAAAAAAAGATATTACTTACGCAAATCTTTATAATAATTCTTGCGGAGATTATCGACTTTTGACAATGTCGACAAATTATTTAATATGTCATTATAAAATTTTTTGAAATCGATCTTTTTCATTAATAATACACCGGTTAATAAGGCCCACTTGTTATTTGGTTCCATTTCAGAGAGTTGGTTATAACTTTTCAATTGTTCATTTAATTGGTTATCATTGCTGTTTTCTTTGTACAAATTTGAATTATCTTTGTAAATCCATGCATTTTCTAATTCTGAATATGAAAGCTGATATACTGTTTCTTGTAGTTTAATAGAAACTTGATTGGCATGGTCCAAATCTTGTAACAAATTGGCAAACTTTGCAATTCGTAACTTGGCAAACTTTTCATCTGGATGCAATTGCCATTGTGTGTCAACAGTTTCGTCATTTACAAATAATGAAAGCAAAATTGGCTTAATCACAATGTTGTTATCAATAACAACAATAGCCTTATCTTTCTTAATTTGAGCGCGCCACAGTTTACAAGTTGTCACGCATTTGTCTAAAAGCCATCTTTGGTAGAACCATGCACTAGTGTCATTGGGGTCGGTGAATGTTGCATTCATGACTAGATCGAGCTCTGAAAGAATATACATATGTCGTTTCGGAATATATATATGTATATATATAAATAGATGTAACATACATAATAAAAAAAATATATGTACCTTCTCTATATCTATCATCTACAATTGGTATCTCTTCAGACGTAGTGCCAAACATTTTGGTTAAAATTCGACTTCTATAATGCCAAGATGAATAGTTTGAAAAATTATTTAATATTTTTGTGGTAGAAAACTCAAATTCTTCTTCGTTAGAGATTCCCGCTTTTTGCACAATAAACTCTCTGTAATCCCAGCAGTGAACTACAGGAAAAAAAAAAGAATAATATGTTTAAATACTTGTCAAAGATTGATGCTGCTATAAATTAAACTGTGCATTTTTATTGCATTACATGAATAATTTTAAATATGATATACTCACAATTTCTTTCGTCTATGTTTAGGCATTTTGCACACAGGGATAATTCTTTTTTCCAATCCGGTTCAGGCATCCGTTCCATTACCCAACACCTTTGATGCCATACGCTATATGACTTGGGATTTTCTCTGAGGCATTGTTCTGTCAGACTCATCTCATTCTCAAGCAGTTGCTTATAATCTTCTTCACTCCTATAATTTTGTCATAAAATTAATTTTTATCGCTGTATTAATGAGATACTTCGTTAATACATTACCATTTATTATTTTCGAAAACTTGGCGACGAATGTTCCATAGTGTATAAATATCCGAATTGTTCAATAGCATACGCATGGTAACTGACAATAACTCATCGTCCCATATCTTGTCTTTCCTCTGAAATATTAATGATATTGTGAAAACAGTATATGAAAGTTGAATTTAATTAGTTCTATTTGTTGTACACATGAGAAAATAAGTCAAAACCTTTTTAGATACTACAGTAAAGTCTGCTTTGTATTGAGCAACTTTTATCGCCTTTTCTCGCTTTCTTATCTCCTCTTGTTCTGCTGTCGTTCGTACTTTTACTCGACCATGCTAAAAAAAAAAAAAAAAAAAACCCATTAATTTTATTAAAATCTATATAAAATCTATATGTATATCAAATTATGAAACTCAAATTAAAAAATTAATTATAATTGTATATTTGTGGTATAAAGTAGCACTTGCTTAAATTTGTTTAACAGTAAAAATAGCATATTTACTAAATTAAATATTTACTAAATTAAAAAATTGTTCTTTACCATTGTGACTATTCTCTTTTCTTATCACCTGTGAATGCTTATGAGTCACGAACAGTCTGCAAATTTACAATTATATCTGGATACATTGAATTCAATAGATCAGCGACCAATGCGGTTTTGAAGTCATCGTCGAACAGACAGTTCCCAAATGCAGACTCGACATTTGTAATATACTCCTAGTAGATTTAAAAAATGAAATAATTATATTTTAATTTAATAATTCTTTTTACGATCTCGCAGCTCGCAAAGATCATCTGAAAACGTGTACTTTTCTGCGAAAGGAACATCTCTTTCTCTTTTCTTTTTCAAGCTCCAAGCTTACTTTTTTAAAAGACAAACAAAGAAAGAAAACGGACAAGAGGTGTAGAAAGTGTAGCTGAAGAAATTCGTTCGACTCCGATGTGAATGTGGCTTTAAATGTCCAGTAAAAATGTGGTCGCTCGTGACGTGACGTCGATCAGCTGATGATGCTCACCTGCGTGGTGCGCTTGTGTTTGTTGCATGTTCAAGATGGCGTCCTCCACGGTAGCGACTGCCACAATACGAGCTGTGAAGGGGAGAAAAATTTTTCCAACCCGCGCTGCACTCACCCTGGTTAGCGTTATTATTGATTATCCCCGGTTAATCTCGTATCATCATCTTTTCGCAACCTTTTTCTCTTTTCAAGCCCAACCGTTCGTCCTGTTCGCGTTCTAAATTTCATAACCGTCCTTGTATGCGAGTTAAGACGAACGAGCTCGGATAAAAATAACGCGAAGTATATGTTTAAACACGTTCGCTTGTCTGTAATTCGCGTATGCAACGAATTTTACGACGTAATTTAATTTTTATTTGTTACGCAATCTATTTTTCCATTATTTCGCAATATTATGACATGCCAATGAATTCTAACCTTTCAACGATATATTTTTATGTAGATGTAATAATAATATTGATGAGAAATATCGTTTCGCGTTTCAGACACCTACCGCTGTCAAGAAAATTAAAGAGATATTGAGAGACAGAAGTGAATATGTAAGTACATGTCTAAATTTTTTAACTGTAATTGAAAAATATGCAACTTATAATTAAGACAGGAATTTATTACAAACTTTTTTTAGGAAAAATTAATAACAATTGAATACTCGTGAAGATTATCGTATACATTTGATTTATAGATTGGTCTTAAGGTTGGAGTGCGACAACGGGGCTGCAATGGTTTGAGTTACACTCTGGATTATGCGAAAGAAAAATCCAAGCTTGACGAAGAAGTAGTTCAGGATGGTGTTCGTATATTTATCGATCGAAAGGCACAGCTGTCACTTCTTGGAACAGAAATGGATTACACTGAAAATAAATTGAGCTCCGAATTTATATTTAATAATCCAAATATTAAAGGAACGTGTGGATGTGGAGAAAGTTTTTCAGTATAGTAAAAATTTAATGTAAATCATATCGCTATAGTTCTACATATTATGTAATTATATGCAATCTCTAGTTAAATTTAGGATTTATTAAATGTTGCGTTGTTATACAATAGCATATTTTTGAGTCTTCACAATTAATAGACCAAGTCTACAACATAAATTAGATACATGTAACATTTTTCAAGATTAAATTCATCATTTTCTGTAAGGTTTGTATATAGCACGTTATATTTTATCGTTATATATATTTCACTATACACATTAATGATATGTTTTTAGTTTGTGATGTGTTCACTGTAGAATAATTAAAGTTTAATCATATTTTTGTAATTACTTCTTTTTTCTTTATCACGTATGTAACATTAAAAGTATATTTTATATATAAAAACACCAGAAAGAAATATTAAGTATCAATAACATTAGGAAGAATTAAAAAAAAAAAAAAATTTTTTTTTGGATAGTTTATCGCGTTGCTTCAAAAATGTGTCCATTAGAATACGTCGCGCGTTTAATCATCCAGGATGTTTCATTTCCAACGAATTGTGCAGAGGTGTAATTTTTTTACATTTATGAAAATTATGACGGATTAATCCTCAGCAGAACGCGTCAGTGTCGCAGGCAGAAAGTGACGCATCCTCGGTTGTTAATTAATCGGATTAATCGGAATTTTCTGCAGAGAAATTCTGGAAATACCGCGCGACGCATCGACAACGCCCACCTACGTACACATTTAAATACGGTTTTTTTTTCTTTTTTTTTTTACAACGTCGACTCGGTTTAGACATAAAGATACCCAGATCATCCTGCTTTATGTGACCGTGAAACTCGGTCCCTCGTTTTTTTTTTTAAATTCCTACGGTATTTACGAAAAAAAAAAAAAATTGCGAAATCGTGATTTTTACAATGATATTGTTATTATCGTGGAATACCACACCAATTTACTTGGTCGTCGTGAGTTGGAAATCTCTCGACAGACTCATCAAAATTTATCTGATATTTCTCTCGCATAGATAAGTAATCCTATATACTGCTGAATTTTAATTAGCTATCTCCGCACTTTCTTTTATATGCTCACATTCCTTCGATAGTCTAATCTAGGTTTAGGGCGCCCACATCCTGTTTAAAACTGAACGAAGAGACGCGCTTAAAAACAATGTAATTAAATGGAATAGACGACAGTTTGATTTGACGTTCGTCACAAAATGATGGACGCCTTTAATTGTAACGTTAAAAATTATCTTTAATTTGTAAGTAATAAAAAAGAAGAGTGCTTTTTCAGCGAAATAGATAAGAATTTATTGAAACAACAAGCGCTTGCGCAATATACTGATTACAACTAAAACTGATTTATTTTAAATTGCTGTGATATCACCGTCATCATTGTTATGACTTCAAGTTTCAGTATCGATAATTTTAATTCAAATGTTAACGCAGTTTTATGTTACAGATTTGTATTTTTTTTACTTAAAAAAAAAAAAAAAAAAAAAAGTTTAGCGGACAGTCTCGTTCGCCAGACGACTGGTCGTTACCAAGCGTATTCAAGATGAATAACGTCGGCGCGCGGTTTTGTCTGGTCCGCGACCGCGGACGAAAGTGAGAATAAAATTGGCGAGGCATCTCAGATGGACCGAGAGGAATCAATGTGATGTTATGGCCAGCATAGGATATCGAAGGACAGTGACGATCCACGCCAAAATAGTAGGGGGGTACTGGTCAGATCCGGTGGATGGTATAAGAGAAGAAGGGATATGAAACCAACGCCAGTTACATTGACTTTCTTTTAAGCGACACGTGCGTTACACACTCCGCGAGAGGATACACAATTAAGTAAGTACACGCATTCGGTTTATTTGTCGAGTATGAGAGTACGAGAGTAACTCCGCGCCTCGTCGTACTTATTATCGCGTCCTAAGTCATCTCGTAGGCTGCAAAGTCATTGCGAGGTACTCTAAGGTGCATCCAAGCACCGAAACCGGTAAACGTTTCGACACCCTGGATGCTGTAGACACCGAAAAAAACACTTTCTTCATATATCTGCACGCGTCAACTGTCGCATTTTAATTAGCAGCGAGTGACGTAAAGATTGTTCAGCAACGTTCGTTTTCAGTTATAAAAAAAAGAAAAAAAAAAACAAATTTCTACTTTTATTAGTTATAAAAAAGAATAGTGTTAACTTTTGTTACCCAATTAATATCAGATCAAATTTAATTAAGTAGAAGCAGAAACCTTATTTTTGATACTTTATTAGGGAGTAATTATTCAATATCAAAAGAACCGCTGACTTAAATACATTGTTGGTATAGCATGTTAGCGGGGATTTTGATAAAGGGACGATAAGTCACGACGAGATGCCGACGATAAAAAGTCGTTCGCTCGCTGTAGGAGTCTGATTCCGAATTATCAGTATGTCGGAATGTAGGACGTTAAAGGTATAATATCCGCTTTTCCTTTCTCCAGTCGCCCGCGCGACCGTTTTCGAAAGACGGAAGACGAGAGTCACTTTCGGGATAAATTACAATTAAATACGACCCACATTGTCGGCGATTCGCCAATTAATCAATAATATTTTCTCGACCGTAACATGCAATAACAGCGTACACTTGGCAGCGGGGAAAAAAGCCTGCGCCGAGATTAATGCGTTTCATCAATAAAAATTAATGACCGCCATGAGGGAGCGCGTATGTGAGCGGCGTGCCTAAAAATACCCCAAGAAAACGAGTTTCGTTCCTTCTACGTGCACGCGAAATTCGTCAAGTATTGAGGAAGCTCTGCGACCTTTCTTGGTCATTCTAATTTTAGTAAATTAAACGAGCGATTATTACGACCCTCGGCCGAGCGCGCTCAAGCTGCCGGAAGACTCTTTGATATTGGAGACCGATTAAATAAATAATAGGCGCGGTTATCAAATAAATTTTTCAACTTTTCAAATCTCACGGGGATTCATTTGTTGGTTGCCGTTTATGGCGGAGGAGATTGTCTACTTGCCTTTCATTCGAAGCGGCAAATAATTTATCGGGGACATAAAAAGCGCGCGCTAGATTTATGGGACAGAAAAGATCTCCCGCAATGGTCCGATCCCTGTTTCAAGGGTCTACTAACCAACCGCCCTCTCTGCGTTTGCCCTTCCGTCTGTCACAATTATTTAAAAATGCTAATTTTAAATATATATAGTATATATATATATATATACGACTCGCCAGAGATTTCCGTAATTTACGAAAAGGAGGACTATGCCGAGCCGAGCGGAATATAATCGGTTAGGTATTCCATATCGTAAATTTTTGCATTCCTTAGCGCGGACGTGTCCACGTACCTATGATGCACGCCTCCTCTTCCGCGTATGGGGAAAGGCCGATTCACGAATTACACGTTTGGCCGTTATTTTAACGTTTTGCAATCCGAACGGGTATTACCGGAAACCACCTAAAAGAAGGGGGGAATCGTAAAAAGTCGAGGCTGAGCGATAGGAGGACGCGAGGAGATGGCACTCGCGACCTCGCTCCATTGCTCATCTCTCTCTTCAACAATTAATATCCCGTGTCACTGTGCTTGACACCGGTGGCAACGGCTTTTCAAGGCCAACGTAATTTCCTCTTTAAGACGCTTTAAAGGCAATTAATCGTACATTATCTTTTGTGGGAGGCACGAAAATAAGCTAGCTCACCTTCTTCGAACGAAGGGATCTGCTCAAAAAAAATCCCAACGTTTCTCGTTGTGTAATGCGCGCAATTTGTCAGCTATTATGTACGTATTTTACAATTAATTAATTTCAAATGCCATTTTTACGTTCCTGAAACTATTTTGTGAACATGTTTTTTTCCCCTTCCATACGAGAAAGTTTTTTTTTTTTTTTTTTACCATTGCAATTAGCCTATTCGGAAAAAGCTTGAATAAATAGCTGCAAATATAATTAGTTTTTTTTTTTAGCAATCTTAATGAATTTTATTTGTATTCTACATTATTTTATTTATCTGCCACGCTTAAACATGTAGATTTATTTATCTCTATTTTATGCATCGATGTCATACGAATCATCGTACATTAAATTATCATAAATACATCTGGATTAATAAAATTACAATTTAGTTAAAGAAAAAAGAAAAGGAATTTTTAATAACTTTATTAAATGCTATAGATTTCTAACTTTTATTACGTTATAACGGTGGTAACGGGGGTACAGTTACAATTTATCTGATAGCGTAATTTATGATTTCATTAAATATAAAATATATTAAATATTAAATCGTACGTATGCAAAGTATTCCTAGTCCGAAAGAGGTCAATGACGACTTGATTTCGTTAGTAAACAAAATTATTTCTCCGATTTCTTTTACAAGATGAAAACATTTTCGTATAATATTCGGGCAGACGGTTTTTACGACGTATAGATCGCTCTGCTACGAATTTACGTATTATTTTTGCCCGTTGAAATCTCGATCTTGCTCGGAGTGGCGCAACGTAAAGTCACGCTTTGAATAGAATTCATCCCACGAGGAGTAGGTTAATGCGTAAAAATACGAATTGTGGCGAAAATTCATGAGGATATTCATATTCAAATACCGATTGCGAGGCCCGATCAGTTACAGTTACAGTTTCGAGCGATCCTTTCTCTCCGGCTGATGCCGAAACGAAAGAGGAAGATCATCGATCTTTTTTGAATTTCTACGTGTAAGAAGTCCGTCCCGGAGACACGCGGAGAAATAAAATAACTAAATCGACCTATTATCACGATCTAGAACAGGATTCGGTTACGTCATCGCACATGAGAGGATATCGGTTACATGTGAAAGTGTCGAAAGAAATGAGACTGACGTCGGCTGGTTTCTTTGGCGCCGGTAGCAGTGGTCATTTAAAATCGACAGTATTTACATGCACACGCAGAGAGAAAGAGAGAGAGAGATTCGCTCAATTAATTAAAAAAAAAAAAATAACGTGACGTTTATAATTAATAATTAAACGGTACTCGTTATCGTAGGTAGGTCGGACCATTGTTTCCGAAGCAGTCGGAAACGATGCTGCGGTCCGATCCCCGAGTGGTCGAATGCAATTATCGATAATGGCCTCGTTATCTTTAACATTTGCCAGTGCCGAAAGTAGAATTAAACTGGATGAGGTAGGCTTTCGAGGTGTCCTGAAAGATGCGAAAGCAACGTGACGCCGCATCGTCGAAAAAAAATCCGGACCTTTGAACTCTTCGGCTCGTTTATGTAATCTTGGCAAACCCCGGCGCCAAGACATCATTGGACAGTGTCGCGGATGCGTTCGATATTTCGTAAGTCCGGTATATTCTCCGAGGATCGCGCGCGATGCCACGCGGAGATATAATTGAGTCGGACCCGAAGAGAGATGGAGAACGCACACGTGGGGACGGACGACCATCCTTGATTACTTTCTCGTTTTACATTTCGCGGGTGGATCGAGTCTGACGGGATTGGCCCACCGTCGGATCGTGGAATGCAAATAACCGGCGAAAGTTAACTTAATTATGAGGTCGATCGGTTTATCGAGTGAAAAGCTAGAGGAGATCCCGACGGTGACTTTCGGCACGCCTAACCCCCGCTTTAATTTTCAAGTTATCAAGTATAAATCGAGTTATATAATTTAACAAATTTCAGGATAATAAATTTATATATCGAGAGATCCTTTATTCACCCACTCTCGATAAAATTTTTCAGCTATCCCCGAGTTCCGTGAAATTATTTCGTAATAATTTTTTTTAATCGCACACCAAATCTTAGACATGTATAAAATAACGTTCCTTCTAGAAGTGGTTCAGAGCAGTTTCGTTTCCTATCAATTATCTTCTAGGACTTGATGATTTTTGGCGGTGAATAATTCTGTGGATATTAAGATCTTGATGTTGAAACACGGTTCTTATTTGAGCCCCCTCCTTCTTGAGCGCCCACGGCTAAAAGGAGGAACATCTTTTATACGGTCGGGCCGCGAACGACGTGCGGGAATAATATCTCGATCCTGATAATCGCCGACACGCAAGCAAAGACGGATTTCATAATTCACGCGCGGATGACATCAGAGAGACGCCTTATTATTTAGCGACCTTGCTCCTTTCCAGCGAGCCCCGAAACAGTCGTCGAGGTCCCACGTTCTTCGCACGCCGGTTGCCCGACCATGACAGGAAACTTTCCCAAAAGTAAAATGCATACCGGGCGAGAGTAATAGGAGGTCAAATTCTCCGGCCCGAGAGGAGAAGGTCCGAATTTCCGGGAAGAAATGTCCGCCCGACTTTTAATTTCTCTCCCGTGGGTTCTGCGACGTCGCCTTTCGACGTCCGGAATAATCGTTATCCCCAATCTCCCAGATGGAGAATCATAGAAAATTCGATGAAATTTATCTCTAATATACCTACTCGTCGTTGAAAGTACATTATGTAACAACGATCGTAAAAAAAAGAATTTTTTTTTTATTAAAGATCGTGGGAAAAGATAATCGTGGGACTGTAACTTTACACCCGAAATATGTGGTGATTATGGTAGTAGGTCTAGGTATGCAGAAACTATGATCGATCAGAACCAAGCCGAAGATTAAAGGTGAATACGATGCGCGCATATTCACCTTGATTTTTTTTGCACTAACTTTTTTTACACTCGGTAAAAATGCCGATTTTATAACACCGTAAACAAGGAAAATTACTTTAAATTCTGTCGGCGCAATATAATTAAATGAAATATAAAGAGCCGCGTTAAAACATTTAGTCCCTGAATCTCTTTTATTACTTTTTCTCTATAGATTCATTAAACACTTATTTATTAACTTCCATTTGAGAAAAGAAGAGACTTTTTTTCTTCTTCTTTTTATTCGAACTTGATCGATGAGATACTAGGCAGTCAAAATATCAGGCGAATCATGCTGACATTTCGCCCAATAGATCGAAAGGCTCAACCTAAGAAAACTCTTCAATGTCGTATTTTCAAAGTTACCTTCTCATCGAGAGGGATTCCCCTAATGAGACTATACAACAGCGAGGTATAAAAGAACAACGAATATTTCTCAGAGCAGGTTTCAAGTCTTCTCGATTCGTTTCTCTGAATATATTTTAAAAAATTAACTAAATATATAATTCTACATTAAGAATAACGGATATTGGGATAAAACTAGAGCTGTGGCTTCAACTATTGAACGTTAAATGTAACGATACACACTAATTTGATAATTACAGCTAAACAACCTTTTTTTTTTTTCGCCAAATAATTACTTGAAAGCAGACGTGACCTTTTTATTACACATACATAATTATTTAAATATATGTGCATTTTATTATTTGGAATTCGCTAATCTTTTTCTGAAATAAACGTGCCATAAATGTTTGTACGAAAAAAAAAAAAAAAAGTATACGTACATCTCGATATCCAACTGTTAATTATGTGGGCATATTAATTATGTATAGCAAGATGCCGGGTATCGGTGAAAGTACTTATTGATTGACAAATCGAAAGTAAGTTTCTACTTGGCAGCTATTCGGCGATTGCCGTTATTAATGACGACGTGAATATTTAAGTATTTACGCTGTATGCATATTACACCCACATTACAAAAAGGCTCGATGAAATGCGTTAAAATCAGCGGATTATTTATGCTTTTTCGTGTCGTAACAGAGAAAGGGAGTGAGGAAAAGGGAACGAGAGAGTGAGAAAAAGATAAGAAAAGGAGGAAGGAAAAGAAAAGGAAAAAGTAAGCAAGTATTTTTTTTTTTTTTTTTAATTAGTTTTCTGCGCCAAGCGAGGAGGATGCGACGCAGCGTACGCGTAAGAGAACTCCCGTACCCGGATCTTAATTTCAATTCGGATCTGTACTCGAGTCGTTAGAACGCGTTGGATTATGTACGAAATTTGACAAGTCTGATTTGTGCGACACTCGGGTAATCTGCGTAATTCAATGAAAGAGAAAGTAGTAGCACTAATGTATACGTGAAAGTGCGCGATACGAAGATACATTTGCAAAATAATATTTGACGGTTCGAGACCTGCCGTCCGTCCCTACATACATCGAGATATCCCTCCGGTGGTGCTTATCGTGGAAATCGAACGCATCGTGAATTTTCGGCGTTTCGACTATACCTCGCACTTTCTCCGGGCCAAGACACGGCCGCCGTTAATTCTTAGCGATTGGCATTATTATTTTTATCGCCACTTTAACAGTCAAGAAACAGTACTTTAGACTCGAAAGTCGAAAGCAAAAATTCCTGATGCAAATCCTTGCAAAAAATCTCTCGCGAGAAACAATTGCGAATAAACGTTAAAAATGAGTTCCTTTTTTTAAAATGGCAAGTCACTTTATGCGTGGAATTGCGAAGTAAACCTTTGGATTCGTCAAAAACGTGCGGAACCGGGGGAAATCCATAACGAGTTCCTTTTTTTGCGGCTTCAGATTCACTTAAGAATGACTCATAAAATTCGATCGCGGAGACAGATAAATGTCTGGATAGTCCAGTAACACACGTCACAGCAACGTTATCTTCTATAATCGTCACGTTGATCTAATTAAATATTTTTAGTAAGACGTAGAGAAAAATAATTTGAAATTTAACTTGATTTGGATAGAAATGTAATTGTCACATCGCAAGCAGGAATTTTATTTGTTAGCCGACCCTGACCTGACCTAATCCAGCGGGATGACATCATTGATACGAGGATGTGTTAGCACCTACACGTGGTGGGCATGTAAATCAGGATGAATACTTCATACACGGTCCGGATCGATACTTCATATCGCATAATTTTCATATAAATTAAATAAACGGCAAAAAGATCCCGTCAAGATCCTTGAACGCGATTATTCATCATTAGAAAATACCAGGCGATACGAGTATGAGGATGAAAGTGCCTCTATTCATACGTCTCGCTATTGATATCATCTACCTAGCCCACGCGTTTACGTAATATTAGAAATAACACACTAGGTGTATCGAAAATCATATCTCGCTTCTCAACTCAGATTTCGCAGCAACTGTCGTTCATGAATAATTATCTCGAGATCTGTTTGCATATATTATATGATACTACTTATCGCGTAAGAGCTCAGGCACGAGATTTTCTTTCTCTTCTTTAGATAAAATGTGCAATTGCACAAGAAAAATAAGAAAAGAAAGAATCTTATACACTTGAAACGGTACTTAATCTTTCCCCGTGTAGATTTATATTTCACCGATGTCATCGAAGATCACGGATGCGCCACGAATGAATTACTCCTACGAGAAACCTTGTTCCCACATAGTCTATAGAAGCGTGCAACTTTTCAACGACGATCTCCCGTTAAAAGTTTAGTCTATCCCGATGCCATTCCAACGATCTATTCCGTTCCCTGCATTCGGGTCAGCGTTTGCTAAAACACACTAAAGCTGCGGTGTAATAAAACTGTAATATTATACTCTTTGCTCACGCCTATTCTTCTCAGTCTTGAAACAATTCATTGCCTGTGCGTTGGAGGAAAGCAACAAGTGCAATTTTATTGCCGAAGCTTGTGCAACTTTTATGTCGCATCTATACGTCATGTCTATGTCTCTTGTTCTTGTTTTCGCAGATTTCTACGATGAAGCCACCGCTAGAAGTGCTACTAGTTGTAGTAGCGTTAACTACGCAAACACGTGGACTTCCCTATGGAGAACTGCCACCTCAATTACCTCAAACGCGTGAGTAAAACGGACAGATTTCATATATTTTTTCCCACCCGCATTTTTATTTACGTTTCTTGATTTTTTGAAATATTTAAAAGTACAATCTAACCTCTTAAAATAGTCTTCTTTAGTTGCGCTGTATTTCAGAAGATAAACTTACTTGGTACGGCGACGATCGTCTTACCCAAGCTCAGGACAACGTCTATTCCGCCTTCAAGAACAACGCCGTCCCGGAACCAATTAGTAAAGCGCAATATAATTGGGATCAGACGCAGCAAAGTAAGATTTCGCGTTTCAATACGATTTCGTTTAAGCTGGTCGCACATCGCATCGGCGCGATTTACGTCGCGGGCGACAATGCGAAATCGCAATGCTCTTATTGGATGTCGCGCGTAGATTCGCGGCGATTAATCGCGCCGATGTGCGGTTAGCCTTAACAATTTATTTGAATTATTACGTCATCAAGATACGGTTGTTGCAGATACGTTCGAGGGTTACGAAACACGTATCCCATCGGAATCGCAGAAGCTACTTAATCCCAATTATGCGTATCAACCCGATCAAACGTTGCAGCCTTATTCTGGCGCCGTGGAAGGCTTCACTATCAGCTGCAGCGGTAAAAACAAAGCTTGCGTAGCTAAAAGTTTGTGCGTCAATGGATTCGTGCATCCTTTGAAACAAGGCTTCATTCGGCCTGGCCAGGTGAAACAGTGCTTCTCTATTATTTTCTTCACTATATTAAAACATATCGTGTCGCATTTACGATTTAATATTAATTAAGTTTAACAGCTCCCGATTTATATAGACTTAATAATGTAATATTTGCACGCAGCAAGAATGCAAGCTTAACCACGAAGTGTGCTGTACCGTGCAATATGATTTGGATAATTCGCCGTACGATAACGATCATTTTAATGCGGTGCTGAAGGACAATCGATATCCAGAGCCTACTCTGGAAAATGATGAAAAGTATGTACCTTACGGAGAAAATAATCAGGCGGACGTGA
Organism: Cardiocondyla obscurior; assembly: GCF_019399895.1. Classification (NCBI taxonomy): domain Eukaryota; kingdom Metazoa; phylum Arthropoda; class Insecta; order Hymenoptera; family Formicidae; genus Cardiocondyla; species Cardiocondyla obscurior. The sequence continues at coordinate 5,791,426 of NC_091870.1, read as the reverse complement.
TCGAATTGAAGCCTCCATTGAGAAATGATGCCGAGCTGCAATCCCCGTCCAATGTTGGATACGAACTTAATCCTCCTAATCAGCTTCCTAACGATATAAGACAGGTTGAAGAGGTGCCAATTGATTATAATCAAATACCGGCCGGTACGAATCAGCAAGAACGATATCAAACAGGTACATTGACAACGTTAAATTTTGTTATTAAAACGTTTTTAAAATGATATAAAAAATATTTTTTTTTTTTTATTTATTTATATAAATATTTGTAATAATTAATTAATATTTTTATTGGCATTGCAGGTGATTCTAGTGCTAGCGAGCCAGTCTCTCCTCCGTTAAAGCCTCTTCTTCCAAATCCTAATCCTTCAGTCTTCCAATTTACGGTTCATATGGGTTGCGCGGCTGCCTTAATTTGCGTGGAAGAGCAATACTGTACATTAGAAGGAGTAATTAGTCAGGAACCAGTTACGCTTACCAGCGCACAGCTTCTACGGCGTGCTCCATTAAGTGTAAGCAGCATAAGCTAGATAACATTTTATTTATTGAACAAAAATAATTAAAAAAAAATTTTCTTAATATTATAATTGTACGAGAGACAGTTTATAGTTTGTTATTACAGTGCGTTATTTCTTAACGATATAAAAATTAATTGACCAAAAATAAATATTAATCGATAAAAATAGAAGAATTAAATGCCGCACATAATATTGCAAACCCTTTGTTTTACAGAATTGCCGTATTTCCGAGACTGGGGCAGCTGGCAAATGTTGCCGCGACCCAAACTACGTGGACCCATGGCCGACGGGCAATCTCCCAGCCAATTACACTGGCGGCTTCGACGAGCAAGGCTTCCCGACATTCCTGAACATTGCGAAAGTGCGACCGCCGAAGAAGCCGGTCACGCAACCACCCATCAAGACGGTTTCCAAGCCGCCGATCAAACCACCCGTCCAAGAGCAGCTGCAGCCCACGACCATTGTGCCTTTGGTGCCGGATGATACCGATATTAACCCGCAACGCGTGCTACCGATCTCTACTCAGATTCCGATAGCGCCTCCGGTTAGCACCCCTGCGCCGTTTATTGATAATTCGTACGATCAAGACTCCCTTCCTATATTACCGGGATTTGAATTACCTAATAATCCATGTGGAATAAGAAATTACGTAAGTATCTTGATAAAATTACTGTTGATTAACTATCCTGCTATCGCGGCAGTGATTTTATTCGTCATACAAACACTTCAGTAGGATTCTATAATATACAATTAATTAAAGATTGTACTTGTATTTACGTTAAAAGGAACAACGCCCGATCGGTTTTAAAGATACCGACGCAGCATTTGGAGAGATTCCTTGGCAAGCGATGGTCTTGTGGTCTGAGGAACGTAAGATTTTGTGTTCCGGCGCGTTGATATCGCCAAGCATCGTTTTAACAGCAGCCAGTTGCGTAAATAGGTAAATTTATTTCTCGGTACAATTTTTAATAATTTATTGAGTACTACAAAGTGCGAGTATTATTTGCTATTTTTTCTTCTTTATCCTTCTCGCTAATTTCGTGGCCACTCTCTTTCTGTAATGGCTGGACGGCGTTTCAACAGTGCCAAACTTACTCTTTCCAACCTGACAATTCTCGAGCGTTTTAGAAGACTCCGAGCCGCGAAACCTCGATATTAACGGATCTTGTTTACTTTCAATTTTTTAGTCACTTATATGGACACAAAAAAAATATTTTGCTCTCTCGTTTGTCAGTTGATGCATTGATGTTTCAAATCGTATCTTTTTATTTCTTAAGAAAGTGATAGAAATTAAATTCTTTTAGATTCTCACCGAATGAATTATCTGTTAAACTTGGGGAATGGAAATTGGGATACGAACTTGTAAACGAAGAGCCGTTACCATTCCAAATCATTAATGTGCAAACAATCAAGTATCACCCTGGGTACGTAGACAGATCACCTAGCAATGATACCGCTATGCTCCTGTTAGAACATCCCGCAACATTTAATTTGCACGTCAACACGTTATGTCTTCCGGACAACTATCGGATTGAAGAAACCTCGCAGTGCATCGTGACGGGATGGGGCAAGTCAATATTACAAGGTACCGTATCGTATTTTAAGTAAAAGAATATAAAGGAGTAATGCAAAAATAAGATTGCATAAATTTTATATACAAAAATAAAAATATCAAGTATGATTTCAGCTCATTATGCTGGTGCCATTATGCACATGGTCGATGTGGATCTTTTGTCACACGACGTCTGTCAAAATCGCATCGTGGACGCGTCATCTCATATTAATGTCGCGCATAATATAATTTGCGGCAAAGCGCATGAAGAAAATAACATGTGTCAGGCCGACATCGGTTCTCCTTTGGCTTGTTACGACGGTAAAGGAGCATATCATATCGCTGGGATTTATAGCCAAGACACCGGATGCTTGCCCACAAATCAGGTATCAAAATTAATTTTACAGGCATAAAAGTTTTGATTACGTTACGCTTTATTTTATTCGTGATGTGTTAATTTTTATTTTGTTACTAAAATCTTACGCCACATTTTACGAACTTTTCGATACTTGTTTTAGGTGGCGACATTCGCACCTATCGACATTACCTGGGTAAAAGAAACGATGTATCCATCTGATCCTAAGCCAGACTCCACCGATGACGGTTACGATTATCGAAAGAGTAACTTACCAGCGGGTAACGAATATTTGCCACCAGTTTAAAGGTAAACGTGTGCAACAGTATATATTCATACTGTTGTATAGCGTATTTTCTTCTAATACTCGCGAATGGTAAAACGAAGAAACGCGACGGACGCGCTCGCATAATACTCGATATAGCATAATGCTGTACAGATTAATCAGTGGCATTTAATTGATTTTGTTTTAAGTTGTGAGAAAAAAAAATTAGAGAGCAGTTGCCAAAATAGTTAAACATAAATAATCGTTAATACTAAACTTGATGCTCCGCTTTCGAGTATTACCCGGAACTTTTTAATATAGGAAAACATGATACATAGATGCAAGATAAAAATATCTAAGAGCTCGATATTGAGATTAGATTTGAAAGGGAACTTTTAATTAATTATATGCATTTAAAAATTAACGCAACATTTAAATTTTACAGACGTAAACGTATTTATTAGTGTAACACAAAAATAATATAAACGTATCTGTACATAACGAGAAACAATGTATGGTTCTGCGAGTAAGATTGAACTACCGGGGAATTTATCAAAAAATTATATTACGTTTAATAAATATTTGTTAAAGAATGTCGAAGAGATTCATACACATTAGTAAAAATGCACATATCCTTTTTTCATTTTTTTTTTTTTTTTTTTCTTTAATACGATTAGTTTGTCTTCTTTGAATTTGACAAACTGTTATAATTTCCATTTATCTTCTTTAATATGAAACGTACAATGTACAATATTGTAGCGATAATAATTATCACACAAAAGAGAAGGAACCCAATTACGTCGACAAGAGACAATTGCCACCAGGCTAAATCCATCGCAGGCGATCGTAAACAATTTTCCCCATATTTAACAACATATTCAATCCAAAAAACGGCGGTATCTATCGCATTTAATGGTTGATCGAGGAATTTGCGGGACAAGTTTCGCGCAGTTTCCCTAAGATAAATGTTTTCGATAATTATCGTTAAATATAAAAATAATAACTAAATGCAAAGTTAAAATAACAGTTAAATATAAGCACTTGTGCACAGAAAAGAAAAAAAAAACAAAAAGAAAGAATAATGTATTACATGTGGTATCGCAGGTATACATAAATATGTGACTATACATGTTTTTCTTTAAACAATAATTTGCGCTAATGTAAAATGAGAGTTAAATCTGCCTACCTGTACAGAGGATTCCATAAGATCGTGTTTAAGGCGTCATCCATCTTTTCCTCCGTAATCATGTAAACATCCAGACGCAAGGCAATATTTCTAGCTACATATCGATCGATGTTTGGAAATTGATCGCCAAAGAGTGGTATACCGATCATAGGAACACCGTACGTTATCGCTTCTTGCGTGCCCATGAGTCCACCATGAGTGATAAACGCTCTTATGTTAGGATGTTCTACAATATTATATCAACATTAAATGGTTCTTATTTCTTTTTTTTTCAATTTTTAAATTTAAGATTGATAAAAATAAAATATTAGAAAGGAAAAACGTCAAATTAAAGTAAGAGAATTTACATATTTGCTTTTCAACAAGCTAAACAGTTTTAATATTTTATGAGCTCGCTTATAAAATCTAAAATTATGTATCTTAATAGATAAAAATGGAACAGAGGTGGAACGACAGACACTAACTCAATATTTTAATCTGCGGCATCCAAGGTGATATGTAAAAATTTACAGGCAAGCCAAGCGGTAATTTTTCTGGATTTGGTATTTTCATTAAAACCCTTATAGGTGCTATTTTGCCTAGGGAAGCGTAAAGTATTCTCAAAAATTCACTTGGAAATGTTTCGATCAACACCATTGAGCCTAAAGTGAAATAGACGAAACCGTCTTTGCTGTCGTTCATCCACTTTTCTAGTTCCTGCAGGTTTCAATGAGGGAAAAAAAGAAATTAGCAAATTAAATTTTGTTAATGCTATCTCGCTAATAAGATTAACAAATGCGTAAGTTATCATAATCAATGCTACCGTTTACGTGATTTCTTGGTAATCATATACAACAGTACGTTAAAGAAAAAAAAAAAACTTCTTTATGATAATATCGTAATATATTCTTAATTTTAATTATTTTGTGCTTTCTATTTTTTTTTCATATTTAGTTTTATGGTATCGTTAGGCGATAAAAAATTGTCAAGCTTAATTGGCAGCCGTCACGTTATAAGTATTTGACAATTTAAATGCAAGTGCATAATTTATTATTAAATAAACCGTAATCTTTTCGACGTATGAGAAATGAGAGAAATAAGAGAATCCTGTGAAATTTTTATCTTGCGCATCTTTGGCGCATACGAGTTCGCAATTCAATCAGCTGCCCTCGCTACGTTGAAAAAGTGAAAACAGCCTTGCGAAAACGAGTCGACTTACGGGCTGTAACGTTTGATCCTCGTCCTGGACATGAAGCCCTCCCACGTCCACCGCGGCAGGTGTCCTCGGTTGTATTCCATTTAACGCGGTGTGAGAGTTGATGAGGATCAGCGACAGCTTCCTCTCAAACTCTCGTACGCTCGGCATGTCCGGCCCGAAGTGTTCTCTTATTATCTCGTCCTGCTCCCATGTAGTAAGATAATCGAAATACCATTTACTGTAGAACGTGTGCACGCTGTTATACAGGCGTTGCCAGAAATTCATCGGACTGATGGAACTTAAAAGATTGTTTGGCACAAAAGCCAAGTTCTCGGGCTGAGAGATCAGAGGAGGTAGCCATGGATATAGCGCTGTAGTACTGACCCCAATCAAAGGAACTTTTAATATATGGGCAATAATACCGAAGCAATGCGCACCAAAAACCTAATAAGACATGTAATATCAGAATTGGGGCTGGTATAAAAATCATTAATATTTTTAGATAAATAAAAGCATATAACAGAACCCATATATGTATGTGGGCGTTTATTAATTAAGACAACGCGATAACTTAATAAGGTCTCAAATTATTCATCAAGTTATTTTTATGTAGAACAAATTGGTAAATTAATAGTTGATCTCTTACGTCAAAAGCATCATGCGATACGAGCAATTGCTAGTGCTATATTAATCCTTTGTTTGTATAATTTATTAATCTGTTAGAAGTTTAATATCGCGAGAGAAGTTTACTAGAACTACGTGTAATGATATCCGATAAGAATTGTTAAATTTTTAATTATTTGAATAATCAAAAATTATTATATAAAAGATTTGTATTACTAATTTATAGAGAATTTTAACTTTTTTTATCATATACCTCTATAAGGACCGCATCGTAAGGTGGATTCTTCGGTCGTGCAAGTTCTTTTATTGCTGGATTTCCTAAGTATTTGCAAATGTCGTTACCCAGCGTAGTCGCAATTACATACGTCGGATTCACGGTGAGCATATGTTGCAGGTATTCAAATGTCACGTTATTTACCAGAGAATTTGATATTGGCAGCGTCACGATATCAGTATAATTCGGATAAGATTTCTTCAATGGAAATTTAGTGACCACGTCTACTTGATGACCCTTCTTAGCCAGGCCCTTCATTAGTTTTTCAAACATAACAAAATGACTCGTGGCGTGAAAAGGAAATACTCCTAGTAAACGATATCCATGGCAAACCAACAGGTAAAATGACCAAAAGAAAATTATTTGTAGCACTCGCATTTTTTCATCTGTGTCGTTATATAAACTTTAATTTAAAGCCCACCTACGAAAAATAAGTCAGCAAGTTGAAAACTAACTTTATGTTGCTTCGATTAACAAGTTTGTTTTCTTTTTAGTCTTTTATGCGTTTAGAATTTATTTAATTTTACAGATTATTAATTTAATTTTTGTAATTAATATTTTTGATCATTAATGAAATAAATTGATAAAAGTTATTAAACAACGACGTCTACAAATTAAACGGACTACACACTTTATATCGTTACATTACTAGCTGCACGTTGCTATAAACGATGATGAACTGGCAATTTAAAATTTGTATTATCGTTTATGTCACATGTACAATACATAGTGGGGACAAAAAATGTTCACATGCATGCAATACGTAACACAAGGAATTTGTTACAGTTTGTATGAAAATCCTATTCCTATTATGGTTTAAATATGCCATTATGAATAATCAATTGTCTTGGGTCTTGGTAATCTGTTAGTAAGATAACATTTAATTGTCATTTGCAATTGTCATTTTGTCATAAAACGATCGAGTGATAAGCAAAAATACTGACCATACATTTCCTTTTTCATAAGCCTGACGTTAATTTAAAAATAACAAATAATTGTGACGTTATTGAAATCAAGAACTCGCAATTAAGCGCGTGATAATTAAACACATTTAAATAATAAACGAATCGATAAATAATTTCCTCTATTTTTTAACCATTATTTTTTCTGTGCTGTGTAATTTTGTAATAATTACGTCAACAGGGAGAAATAATGGTTTTTGTTACACTTCTTCTTGGGCAGAAAATTTAAAACAGTTTTCTTTAAAAAGAAATAAATAGTTGAATAACGCAAAACGCGCTTTTTATAATATCTCGATTATATTAAATTAATAGCGCATACAAAGCGATACTTAAAATTTTTACTATTTCTCTCGTTTAATAAATAATTTTTGTAATACGTGTTTACAATAACATCGTTCTAATTATTAAGTCGGCAACTAAGTTGAATAATTTCTAATGATTCATAATAATTTATGATTAATTCAAAATATGTTAATTTAAACGATACGATAACATGAAAAGCGAAGTAGTTAAAATTGAAATAAAATGTATGTAAATACATAGTTTTGTAAATTTTATTTTTTTCTACATGTAAGATAACACTGCTTACATTTACTTGTTGCAATTACATATAAGTTAACATTAGTTAAGTATTGCAATTTGAATTTATTGGTGAACATTATATAATTAATTTGTCTTTTTTGCAGATGACAAATTGTTATAATTTCTACATATTATTTTTAATATAAAACGCGCAAGAATTAATAACGTAGTAATAGCAATTATTGTACAAACCAGAAGAAAGCCAATCACGTCGAGAAGAGACAATTGCCACCAAGTCAGTTCCATTGCGGGTGATCGCAAAGAATCTTCCCCGTGCTTAATGACATATTCGATCCAATAAATGGCAGTGTCAAGAGCATTTAATGGTCGATCGAGAAATCGTCTGGACAGGTTCTGAGCGGCTTCTCTAAAATAAATGAGTTATTTCAAGATAACGATTAAACACATTACATTACAAAAGACAAATAGAAAGACAAATTAAATCTAAGATTAAATTACTTTAACGTTATCGCAGACAAAAATATACAAATGTACATGTTTTCCTTTAAATATTAATTCGATACAAATATGTATTATAAAAATTTTCCTACTTATATAAAGGATTCCATAAAATTGCGTTTAAGACTGCGTTCATGTCTTTTTCTGTAATCGTGTGAACGTCAAGTCGCAAGGCAATATTTCTAGCGACACACGCATCGATGTTCATAAACTGTTCGGCAAAGAGTGGTATACCGATTAAAGGGACACCGTACATTATCGCTTCCTGCGTACTCAGAAGTCCACCATGAGTGATAAATGCTTTTATATTAGGATGTTCTGCGGCATTACATTTATATTAAATAATTTCATATATTTTGTAATTTTAATTTATATACGAAATTAACAATTACTTACTCAATATTTTACTTTGCGGCATCCAAGGCAATGTGTAAATATTTTCTGGTAAATCATGTGGTAGTTTTTCCGGATTTGGCACTTTCATTAAAACATTTACAGGCGCTATTTTGCCTAAGGAAGCGTAAACCACTCTCAAAAATTCACTTGGAAATGTTTCGATCAAAACCATTGAGCCAAAAGTGAAATAGACGAAACCGTCTTTGCTGTCGTCCAACCATTTTTTTAATTCCTGTATTCATATAAATATTCATATAACACATATGTATAATGTATCAGTTTGCAGAGAAGTATTATCAACGATTCTTAAATTACATTTGCAATTACATGTAAGTTTAGTACGTACTCTAGATTCATTAGACTACGCTACAAAAACTGAAAATAGCTTTATGAAAACGAGTTTATTTACAGGCTGCAACGTTTGATTCTCGTCCTGGACATGGAGCCCTCCCACATCCACCGCTGCAGGGGTTCTCGGTTGTATCCCATTTAGCGCGATGTGGGAGTTGATGAGGACCAACGACAGCTTCCTCTCCAATTCTCGAACACTCGGCATATTCGGCCCAAAATGTTCTCGTATTATTTCATCTTGCTTTTGTGTTGTTAGATAATTAAAATACCACTTGTTGTAGAACGTGTGCACGCTGTTATACAGACGTTGCCAGAAATTCATCCGACCTTTGAAACTTAAAAGATTGTTTGGCACAAAAGCCAAGTTCTCGGGCTGAGAGATCAGAGGAGGTAGCCATGGATATAGCGACGTAGTACTGATACCAATCAAAGGAACTTTTAATATATGGGCAATAACACTGAAGCAATGCGCACCAAAAACCTAATAAGACGTGCAATATTAATTACAATGAAAATGCGTCAGTACTCGATTGAGTAGTTTAATATAATAAGGTGTTATTGTTAATTTGAAAAGAGTTAATCTTTTTCTATTATATACCTCGATAAGCACTGCATCGTAAGGTGGATTCTTCGGTTGTGCAAGCTCTTTTATTGCAACATTTTCTAAATATTCACATAGATTGTTTCCTGCCATTATCGCAGAAATTTCCAAGGTATTTAATTGTTGTATGAAGTCATATGACATATTGTTCGCCAAAACTACATCCATTGGTAACGTTACAATATTGGTATAATTCGGATAAGGCTTTTTTAAAGGAAACTTGCTGACCACGTCGACTTGATGACCCTTTCTAGCTAGTCCCTTCATCAGTTGTTCAGATACAATAAAATGACTCCTACCTTCAAAAGGAAATAAACCGAGTAAACGATATCCATGGCAAATCACCGCACATAAAAACCAAAAAAAAATCAATGGCAACACTCGCATTTTTTAAATTCTGTATTCGCAGTAAATTATACAAACGATAAATCACGTTTACATTAGTTTTTGCATATACGAGTATATTCTTGTAATATGTTTATGTACGATAGTACAAAATCTTAAATACTTTTTACTATTATCGACGTTTAGTATGTACAAGATTTTATTGGTTAATTGATAAGATAACACTATCTAATAGAAGAGGTATAGATAAGAGAGAAGAAATTACAAAAATTAAGCACAGAACTAAGTCAAATAAACTTAAACGATTTAAAATAATTGGAGAAAAACTGGTTGGAGAGAAAAAAAAATTGGTAATTTAATTGTGTGCCGATATAAACGATCGAGAAATTAAAAATAAACGAGATAACAAATTTGTGCGCATAGTTTATCTAATAACATTAATCATTACAAAACGTACGCAGTACAAAACAAAACGTTATTTGTTCTCTTGCTTTCTCTACGTTATGTAAAACTGCTTACATCTAATAATTTTTATCAATGAACTATATTAAATTTGGAGAAAAGTGCATTAATTGCAAAACAATAATACAGAAAGTTTTAAGAACTGTTTCGAAATAAAATTCACGAATATAGTTTAAGTTTAATATTCATAATACCATTTTATTATGAATAAAAATCTGTGATGAACAGTTTAACATTACTCTTGAGCTGCGTTTAATACATGAAACACTTCTGGATTCTCAATATCCAAAAATAAGCATTTAAAAATGTCATTATAAAAGTCTGGATAATATTTACATGCCCGCTCGCAATCAGGTGCAAAATTAATTTCCAACAACTTAGGCTGCATTTCGCTACATCTCCACTCTAGCATCAAATCAGCCGCGTAAACTGCTCTGCTTTGCGGACTTTCGGCTATTCCTTTTGGGGGTGGTTGCGCAACTGCAGCTTCGAAGATCTGTCGTAATACAAAAAGAATTTTCGGTTCGACATATGTTTTCCAAGGATAATCAGGATACTGACTTTCCCAGTTTGCAATAAAATCATCACATTTTACATGAAACAGCCGATTTGCCTCGCCATAATTCATTACAGTAAAATGTTGTTCATATATATCAAAATCGTCGAGTTTGAATGATAGATTAGCAAAACGTAAAAAGAAATTTGCATAAGCGTACGCGCGTAATGGCTTTACAGATTTGAGCAACACAATGTATCTTATATCAAATTTTACTTGGTCTATGTCCGGTCTATTGTATAAAACCGGATGTTGAACATATTTCTGTGCGATTTTCGGACCTGTAGAAGGCATTCGTAAAATATGATACAGATTTTTGGTGATATGAATATCTAAGCCTCTTGCCAGATTCCAGGGTTTGCAAATCCAATAATTATCTAAATTCTTATTTGATCGTTGCGTAAAATAAGCGACAAATTGTACCAATTCCGTGCTTAGATTATATGTCGTTGGTAACCATTCTGGATAAGTTTCGAGAGTATCTAAGTCATACAATTTGTTCATTGCTTTTCTTCTACATGTAATTGCTAAAAGATCCTTTATCGTCAAAACGTTTTCATAAGGAAATTGATTTATAAAAACGTGAGGCGAGGAAACAATCAATTCCTTGTATTTCTTGTAATGAGTTACGATCCACAGAATGTCGGCCTCTTCTTCGTTATCAGTGATTTCAAATGCTGGATCTGTCAAGTATTTCTTCACATAACTATATTGCGAATATACCTTTACTTTTCTATTAGTATCGATTTTAATTTCATCCAAAATTTCTGGCAAACTTTCAGGATCTTGACCCGTTAGAAAATAGTTTTCATCTGGCTCAATTTGTTCAAAACTTTCATCTTGGAAGGAGCTATGAACCCAAGGCAATAACAGTGCACGCCTTGTTTCAGGATCGTTTGTCAGTCCTTCGACAAAATCTCTTGTAATTTCTTCCCCTACAGCAACATCTTTTATAGGAAATAAAATTGTATATATTAAACCATTTATTCTATGCATAAAAGGGACAGCTCTAAAATTTGGCTCATTGCTGTGATTTATAGCACAACCAACCTCATCCATAATATACCATATTGGCATTCTATTTTCTATCTGTCCAAAATTGGCCGAATAGGATTGATTGTAACGCCACATTTCAGTTATAACATTCTTGACTTGCTCTAGATAATCTACCTCAATACTTAATCCCATGAGGAGACACATTCGTTCAACTAAGGGTGGTGCACTAAATAAACGTTGTTGAATATATTTGGTATCATATGTCCATGCGTGATCAATAAGATATATATTTTGACAATCTTGTGCAGAAATACCTTTCTCTGCAGATACAATTAACTTCCATGTTGGATCTATAGCATGCTTTTCTTCATTTTCATATTCTATTTTTGCTAATTGAAAGACTTTACCAGCATCCAAAATATTATCATGTATTTTCTTGTATAATGCTCTCCAGAAAATTTGAGGAACACCAGAAGATTTGAGTTGTGCTTTATGAAGAGCAACAAACATATTATAAGAGTCAGTATTGTCCATCTTAACGTTCTTAACAGCGTGGTTCATCTAAATTAAATATTTAATAATTATTAATACAAATTTTTATTAATCTAAGAATAAAGTGAAATGATATGTAATATACCATGCACTCCATATATAAGTAAAGAGAAAAATATAAAAGCCAGTTCAGTTAGTGAACGTGTAAGCAAGTCAGAGTCGCCGGAGACACCCAAAAACGCCGTAATAAACAAATCAAATGCTCCGCTGTTCCGGTAGCTCCGAAAAATGGTGGGAAAACGTTAAAGAGACTGAGGAGAGTGATGTGCTTCCTTCACTCCATGCTAGAGACGCTGAAAATCGTCCCCACTTTTTACAAAAGAGTTGTTGCTGCATTGAAGCCATTGGAGGCGCTGAAGTAGAGCTGGCTTCGTTCGTGTAGTGAAATGTTAAAATGGCGTCTTCTCAGGACGCTTGGTATCTCTCGCTGCTTGGCCTAGCCGAGAATTTCCGCACGTCGAGTCCGCCTAACATTAAATCGTGCATCCAGTGTTTGCAGGCGGTATTCCATTTCAAGCCGCCGCCGCGTGTCGAAGCGCGCACTCATCTACAGCTCGGTAACATCCTGCTCACGCATACGAAAAACATCGATTTGGCGCGATACCACCTAGACCAAGCGGTGAGTATTTACTGCTCGGCTCCTGCTGCGTTGTGAGATTCTGCAGCCCCATCGTTTCTCTTTTCTTACTCGGTTTTGTCCTGCGGCTCGCGCGATTCCGCACGCCTGCCCGTCCTAACCTCTCTGCGTAAAATGACAACAAATAGTACGACGTCATACGTTACGTCAATCGCGGTTCATGAAGTTACATTAATATCAGAGCTGTAGTTGCCTTTGATTACTCTTATTATTAACACTTGGTTTTTTTTTTTTTTAGTGGCGATTGAGTCAGAACATCAATACATTCGATGATGTAAAGTTTGAAGCAGCCAGTGTCGTTGCTGAGTTGTATGAGCAACAGCTGCAACCAAATCTGAGTAAACCAATTTTGAGGAAAGCAATAGAACTCTCTCAACACAATGTCTATTGGCATTGCAGACTTATTTTTCAACTTGCGGTAAACTCAACAATTTGAATTTATATACATATATTAATATATTTATTTATATTTATTATATATTATAAATAAAATATTTATTTAATATACTTATAATAATTTATATGGATTGCAGCAAATTCATGCTTCAGAGAAGGATTTTGTCGCAGCAAGTAGCTTGCTTGCAGTGGGTGTTGATTATTCTCATATAAGCAATGCCAGTTACACCAGAGTTCTTTTTCTTCTAAGTCGATGTATGCTGCTATTGATAGATAAAAAGTTTACTGAGGTTCATCCTCTTTTAAATTCAGCAGGTCATCATGTAGAAAATTGGCAAGGTAGTCCACACCAAAAAGAATATTTAAAGGTGTACTTCTTAGTTCTTCAAGTATGCCATTATCTTATGGCAGGCCAGGTGAGAATAGTCACAAATTTTATAAAAGATTATGATGTAACAAATGTCATTCTAACATACTATTTTCTTTTTTTTTTTCTGAAATAGGTAAAGAGTGTGAAACCTTGTTTGAAACAATTGCAACAAAGTATACAGACTATAATGTCGCCTAGTTGGCCAGCAGATGATGTGGTCACAGGCTCAAACATTGGAGATATGTTTATATGGATGCCGAAAGATCATCTATACGTTTTAGTTTATCTAGTAACTGTTATGCATTCAATGCAAGCAGGTTACATGGATAAAGCACAGAAATACACCGACAAAGCTCTTAGTCAAATTGAAAAATTGAAGAGTAAGTATGCATGCTATTTTAATTTTAATTTAACATAATTTTATAAAAAAAAAAATTTTTTTACGTTATTGGTTTATACCCAGGTAAATTTTTTGCCGTTGTATTGAATTTTTTATTATTATTTTGCAGTTATTGATAATAAACCTATCTTATCTGTATTTCAATTAATGCTTTTGGAGCATATAATTATGTGTCGGCTTGTAATGGGAAACAAAAGTGTTGCTCTTATGGAAATTTCTCAAGCTTGCCAGTTGTGCAGGCGGCAACCAAGATTACTTCAAGGACATAGACCACAATTACATGTATTATTAGGGTTATATGCAATGTCTATGAATTGTATGGAAGCTGCAGAGGCTCAATTTGTTGCTGCACTTAAAGTATGAAAATAGAATTATTAAACACGATAAATAATTTGAGACTTAGACATGTCATTCTGTTTCTTCAACCATATCAATTGTTTATGTATATTACATCTTTTTTCAGACGTCGCAAGAAAAAGAACTTTGGACATTTGCAAATTTGAATCTGGCAATAGTGTATCTTAGATCAAAGAGAGAAGCTGACTTAGGAGCATTATTAGAAAGGATAAATCCAGAATCTCTACCGTCACATTCTCATTCTTTGAGGGCAGCTGCATACTATGTACAAGGACTCCAAGCTTTCTTTGGTGCTAGATACAATGAAGCAAAGTATACAACATTTTTTTAAATATATATTTTATAGATACATAAAATATATTTAGAAATATACATAATTTTATTTATAGCGATATTAAAATACATTGATATAAATGCACTAAAATGATTTTTAGGCGATATCTTAGAGAAACTTTAAAAATGGCAAATTCAGAAGACTTGAACAGACTTACTTCCTGTAGTCTTGTACTTTTGGGACATATATTTCTTTCTTTGGGAAATAGTAGAGAGTCAATGAATATGGTTACACCTGCAATGCAATTAGCTTCTAAAATACCTGATGTACATGTACAACTATGGGCTACTGCTATTTTAAAAGGTATATGTAAATACGTTGCAAAGTAAATAGTAATATTCTAATTATTTATACATCGTATAATTGAAATATTACAGATTTGTACAGAATTTGTAACGATTCTAATCGCGAGAGTGAGGCGTATCAAATGCACTGCACATTCTCTCAAACTCTCCTGAAGGACCATTTTCAGAGTACACAAATGAGTGAACACTCGCTCATTCAATGGACAGAAGGTCCGATGCCTACATCACCGACTAATCCACCACCATCCACATCGCAAGCAATTCTCTAATGGTATAAAAGATATTTAGGTGTGTCTATTTACTTAAATTGTCCAAAATTGTCTAAAACCATGTATATTTGTACTAATTATTCATTGAGTTGTAAAATGAAGTTGGGTTTAGCGTTATTCAATCTCAGATATTAAGAGACATGATAAAGAAAATCGGATTTAATTACAAATAAGACGAAAATATAGAAAGATTAATGGATATTTGATATAATATCCAGACTTTTTTAATACATGAGAGTTGTGGGGAGTATATGGCAACTAGATATAGGAGAGCTTAATAGCAGTTTAAAGTATTGTTTGAATCATCGAAATTGTACACGGCAGGGACTGACTATTTAAGCCATTAATATTTTGTTTATTTCAGTTTATTGCATTAAATCGTTTTTATGGAATTATTCAAGAGAATACAAATGCTTATTATTATAATGAAAGACGGACGCGATTTTTAGAATTATATGAACCATTCTGCTGCACAATGTTTTAGGCAAGATTTGTATTGCACATACAATAGAAGATAGATTGGACTACAGAATAAAGATTTTTATTTTTGTTTGAAAATCTCGTTGATTTTATACTTCTGGCTAATATGGCTTTACAAATCTTTATCTCCTAAATTATGTTATTATTTATTTTTATAACATGCTGCAACAAGTAAAAATGAATATCTCAAGTTATTCAAGCAAAACAATTACATAATGTGTTTTTTCTCATTTTTAATTGCGATATTAATGTACAATGATACATAAGTATCGTATACAGGTAAAATCTTATTTAAAAAAGCAATTTTTCGACATTTTATTACGTGAGTAAGGAAGATGGGGAACAAAGTATCAAAATTTAGATATTAAATTTTGTAAATACTGAATTGTAATAAGAATAATGAAATCCAAGTAATTAACTTTTATCACTATTAATAAGGTTTGATAAATTATCCGTACATCCAATGGATTATCATAATGGAAATTATTTTACTGGTTTTTTTATTATTATTTTTTTTTAATGACCAAAGTAAACATTAATAATTTGGCTGTGGCACAACAGAATAACAATTCATTGAACGGTATAATAAAAAGCATGATAGGTATGGAACTTTGCAAGTCGGTTAAAAAGAGGCAAATTCTTTACCTATTATATGTACGAGATGTTTCGGTATATATACATGTATTTTTATTAAGATGGTATGTGTATGTATTGTATGAGTATATAATAAAATGTAATTGTTATATATTAGTATTAGTTACAGTAATAAAAACAGAAAAGGGGCCTTAGAACATGATAACTTAAACAGCAAAGAACTTGTATGTAAAATTCTCTGCTTAATTTAAATTATTCTGAACATATTTTGTACATACTTTAGAAGAAAAAAGGTATGTACATGCACAGTAAAATAGAAAATGTAATAAAACATAGGTTTGTACAAATGTTTGCTTTCTCAACATAAAAAAAAAAAAAACAGTATAAACTTTATTTATTGTAGTATGTTTTTTTAACAGCGTCATATTATCTCGACATATATATAATAAAAAAAATATTTTTTGTATATCTTGGGACGAATGTAATATTTCAAAACTTGATTTTATTTTATGTTTTTATATATTTATATTTTATATATATATATATATATATATATATATATATATATATATATATTTGATACGTGATCCATTACATAGCGATAACGACGAAATATTATACTAGTTTAATTTTATTTTTTTATAATATATATATATATATATATATATATATATATATATATATATATATATATATATATATATACGAAGTAATGTAAACAAAACGAATTTATGGTAATAGAAACAAAATTTATTTATACTGAAATGTGATTTATTTAAACAATCACATTTTTTAATAATATACAACTCTATTACTTAATTCTTTTTTATCTTACAATTTCAATAATTTATACATTTATTACTATAGATGTCAGGGATATTACTTTCTGTACCAAACTTGTGCAGATTGCATACGTTTTATCTTTTTTTGTAACTGTAAGACGCCGTACATTAATGCTTCAGCTGTTGGGGGACAACCTACAATATTGAAAATTTATATTATAATTATACATATTTTTTTTTTTACAATTATAACAAAATTATTATAAACTAACCAGGTACGTATATGTCCACAGGTATTATCCTGTCACAACCTCTGACCACGGAATAGCTGTAATGATAATATCCACCTCCATTTGCACAACTTCCCATGGAGATAACCCACCGAGGTTCAGGCATCTGATCATAGATTTTTCTCAAAGCAGGTGCCATTTTATTCGTCAAAGTGCCAGCGACTATAATAACATCCGACTGGCGAGGCGAGGCACGGAATACCACGCCGTATCTGTCCATGTCGTATCTAGGCGCTGCAATATGCATCATCTCCACGGCACAGCAAGCTAAACCAAAGGTCATCGGCCATATGGATCCTTTGCGTCCCCAATTGAGCAGATCATCCAATCGTGCTAAGGCATACTCTGCCTTGTTACTGGGTTGAAAAGGACTGTACGGCTCAACTTTTGGTTTCTCTGGCACAGCGGTCTTTGCTTCTTGTACAGATGCTTCAGTAGCCATGTCTTTGGTCTGAATTTTCAGTGTAGCTACAGCAGCAGGTCCTGATGCTCCTACATTACTACGCACCAGGGACACTAGTCCCTGGGGGACGTCTGTAAAGAAAAAGCAAGGTATAATCTATCATAGATGATACAGCAAGTAGCGATATCGTAGTTGCATTTGAAAGGTTATGATAGTATTTTTATCAGTAGAATGCATCGAATTGTCATCCACGGGAATAAACAAATGCGCATCGAAATTCCGTGACGTAGCTCACAAAGCAATATTATGCAATAGTGCGGTATTAAAACGTAAATTGCGTGAGAAATTAAGTCTGCTTCACGATTATGTCGATCATCCGCGGTCCAGGTGCACGCGGCACTTTTTCTCGTTGCGGGATTAAACGTACGTCATAGTTAACGTTATTTTAGAATCGAGCATCGAGGCATTTGTTTGAGAATGCATTTCACGAGAAAATAACTCACGTGTAACGGAACGAAACATTTTCGATCTCCGATTCCTCCGAAACGGACAGACAGACTTACTAACTACTGCATCGAGCGCATGCGCCTATTACGATCAAATATTTCTTTTCTTGTAGTTTGAACGAGTGATTATACATTGGAAACTGAAATCATATAGAATTTGATCGATGAGAATTAAAATCTGTATTATATTTACATAATAAAAAATCGCTGTATAAATACATATATATACATATATATATATATATGTATATATATATATATATATATATATATATATATATATATATATATATATATATATATTACTTGGAATAAATTTATAGGTGTCAGGAGTTATCGGTGTTCCCGAGGTCGACCCGAAGTTGTCCGCACGTATAACAATCGAGAGCCTCTCTCTCCTCTCCCCCTTCCTCCATCTTAACGTGCACTTCCGTTTCCGATTTCTTCTTCGTTTGCAGGTGTTTGCAGAGCGGATGGACGCCGGACGGATCGAGCTGCGTCGCAAATTATTTAATTGGTAATTGAAACTCAAATTGTCTCAGCTTTTGTGACTCATCGGCATATTTAACTATCGCGTAACACAAATTCGACGTTAGTTAATTGACAATCCATCCGAATGCGTATTTCTCTCGAAATAGCCTCCCCGTGTCGACCATCGATGCGGCAAGTTGCGCGGCTTTCTTTTCACTATTATGCGTATGCATTTCATCGCGCTAACATTTTTTTTGAGAAACGTTGCAGGTATCGAATACGTTATAATTTCACTCCTTCTGTCGCCGCAACGTAATTAGTAGGCTTGGTATATACTATATATGTATCAAACAACCGCACGATCATTGAATTAATTTTTTAATCGTGCATTACGATGAAATAATTCGTAAATATTTGTATCGAAAAATAATTTTTCGATACATTTATTTTAGACGTTATTTTTACACATCCGTATGTTACAGATCTGAGAGTTGCTGCAATTCTAGTTTTGTGCGCTGTAATGTGACAACGAAAGAGGAAAAGGACCGTACTAAACAATTAAAGAGAAAGAGGATAAAGAGGAGGTCTAGGGAAACGTCAGGTGCCAGTGGAGCAACTTTATGGTATGCGCCGCATTATCGTTTACTTACGCAAAATAAATAATTTTTTTAGTTGGATTGGTTTATTTTATTAATTTAGAAGTAAGAAAAAAAAATGTAATTAAAAAGTTCGATGTGCATAAGAATTATTTATGTAATATATTTATTATTTCGAATGCTGTATTAATTTAGAACTTATACATATTTATATATTGCAGAATCGTCGGAGCTACGTGGCTGATAACTTCCCTGTTGACCATCAGTTGGGTGAGCAATAAAAAAATTTTACTTAATGTGACAATAGATTGAATGGATGGATGGTAAAAAGGATTAATTAATATTTTGTAGAATATTTTTATTGGCTCAATTCTCTTGTTTTATACAAAACATCTAACAAACACAGATGCTTCCGGCTGAATTTATTCTGACCTGCCTTTACGAAAAGCGGCTAATCTATCAATTTTGCATCTAATGCACTTGTGTTTTGCAAATTTTTTAAGAGTACGCTACGTACAACGCGATAATCGATTTGCTCAACAGTGCTTAATGTGGATGCATCTAATGGTTAATAAATACTAAGCTAACAATATCGGTAAATGTAATAAAATGTCATGTATGTGTTTTGTATATGTACGCGTATATGTATATGTGTATGTGTATACGTGTGTCTGTATACGAGTGTGTTGGGTAATACTCAACAACTCTGCGCTAAAGTTCAGCCGCGGACGGGGAATGAGGCTAGGCCATGAAAACCAATTTTACAATTTCTGCGTAACATTTTTTCGCTATATACAAAAACGACCACTAGATTCTGCTTCTCGTGTCTGGACGAAGAGCTTGGCCTTGTGTCATGCGCTTAGCTTTTGACCGTATCTCATTGTCGATGAGTTTCACGCGTGGCCGCGAACTCATCTTGCATCCACGCGCGTCCGATCTTAGGGACGAAGACACGAACTTGAGAGGCGACGGTGACGACGCGGATGGTCTCGATAATATGATATGCCTTCGTAGAGATCTATTTAGCAAAAAGTTCGTTTAATCCATTAATGCCTAAAGTTTTATAGATTAATTAACAATTTATTACCGCAACAACAACAAAGTTTCCTTTTTTTTTTTTTTAAGTATTTCGTTGAGTTTCGCACCGATTAGGCGGTTCGCCATTCGGCGAGAGGGTAACCGGATACTTAACAATCTTTTCCAAGGGGACCTTCGCGACTACTCCAGCCGGCAATTTCGGCAATGTTTTACTTTTTTTTTTTCTTTTTTTTCTTTTTTTTTCTCAGGAACGGATCGGATCGTTGCGTGCGACTGCACTATCGGGATTTCGTTACATACGCGTTAAAGAGCACAGCCGAGGATAATCTAATTTCGGCATAGAATAGTGACGGCACAAACGGAACGTTTGGAGCCCAACGTTCTACGATGTCGAGCGACCTAAGCTAAGAAAATTGTGCTGTTTAGCAGAGCATCGAATCGAAGTGAAATTAAAATTATCGAAATGGATCGGTTTCGGAACTACGCGTTAAAGCATTTCATGACAACAAGTTTATAATATACAAAAATTTTACGTAAAGTTATAGATTAATTTTAGCCGTCAATATGTACGTGTTCCCCAAAGGTCTCTACTTACAATTATTTACAATAAGAATTTTCGCAATAATTGTAGTTTAAGAAGTTCCTAAAATCAATATGTACAAATTAAGTAACGTACTTACAAAATAACTTTCATATATTTATCAGGAAATTAGTGCAAGTCTTTTTCATAAAATTATTGCATCAAGTCTCTTAGAATTGATAAAACTTGCTTTTGGCTTTTTTGTTTATAGAAATCAATACTCTGATCTTCCGTTCTGTGAAATTATTTCGCCAAAAGATAGCGAAATCTTTTTGAAGAAGCAATAGTGACTTTGAAAAGTGTTATTCGAAATGTCTTATAAGACCGTGTAGAATCAACGTTTTAGGATTTTCAATCCTCATCGCGGAACTTTGCCATTAGACTTTGCTCTGCAAAAGTATGTCACGCGTGGTAAATTCTGTTCCGGAACCGAACTGAAAGACCGCGGTTCGATGCCCTGGGCCTATGGAGCGGTATCGGGAATAGTTTCTACGGAACGTCATTTAAAGGACCCTTGTGTCTGCGATGATTGGTAAATTGTGCGCCTTTTTCTCTCCGTCCGGTAACGCGTCCGGCACGCGGCCGTCGGAATCTCTTTCTCTCCGTCGCGGTTCAGTCGACGGAGAAGGCGATCTGACCGATCGTTTGCGCAAACCCCGCGTGTCGCGGTACGCGAACGGCTTTCTACATAGCGTGAGAACAAAAGTGTGAGGAAAACAAGTCGTCAAGCGGCTAATGATTCGGCCGGCGCATTTCCATGGCCGCGATGTCGTCCACGGAGATAAGCTTTTCTATAGGGATGCACGAGAGTTCGCCGCCGACGCATGATTGCGGCTGTTGCCACCTTGCCTCCCTTTCCGCCTCTTTGGCTTTAAGCTCGGCCTCCCGTGCGCGGCGTTCCTTTAATTTTAGCGAGAAAATCGCCACCGAACGCGCTCGCTTCATTAGACTTTGTTTAACGCGCGTCTTTTTCGCTTCCCGGTCTTCCTTTGACGGCTTTTCCTCCTCTTGACTCGAGATAGTCTTGCTGGAATCTGAGAGCCCGCTCGAGTCTTTCTCTTTTTCGGTATAATAACTAGACTGTCGTTCACGATGATCATCGCGATGCGATTCCCGCTGCATTTCTCGCTGATGATGATGATGATGTTGCTGCTGCTGCTGCTGCTGTTGTTGTTGTTGTTGCTGCATTTGTTGGAACTGGGGTTGTTGATGATATTGCTGCTTCTCCGTTTTCTCGCGCTCTTTTTCTTTTTCGGGTGAAAAGCGGAACTTTTGGTTTCTGTGAGTCGCCATCCACGGCGGTGCCGATCTTTAAGTAACAAAAATTGATACATTTGCATCGAAGTATAAGGAAGGAACAAGTTTAAGTTAATAAAAAAATCTGTATGGATGCATAAAAAATATTTATTAGAGATAATTACTGATAAAATAAAAATGCAATCCATACGCGTAATTATTATAAGGAATATTATAAAATCGTAGGGTATATATATTTTTGCTTCCTTGTACCTGAGAAGATCGCTATCTGAGGAAGAGGCAAGCTCTTTGGAGACGATGCAATCGGTTGACCTGTGCAAAGTTAATTCTTCTTCTCGCACGCTTACCGCAGCGGCACCAGTAATTTCGGAATCGCTTGATTTTCGTCCACCTGGCTCCAGGCCTAACCGACGTACCCAATCGACACCCCCGTGTGGTCCTATAGTCAGATGATGGCTATACTGATCGTTGGTACCGGACGCTTCGGGTTCGTTGCTCAACCAATCCCTCGAGCGTCTTCCTACTAAGAAACTTCTCATCAATGCGAATATTGATCCGCATGATGAGGTCTTTTACATGATTTTTTATTCAAAATTTTTAAGATCGATATTAACATGTAACTGTCCCCGGCAGCAAGTTTTATATAATGTAAAATTACTTTCATTATTCAAAATTTTATATTGAACAAATTTTTTATTTGAAACGTTTTAAATTACTGCGGCAGCGACATGTCAATTGCAATAACTTGACTCTGTTAATTTTTTATAATAAATATAAAATATTTTATGTGCGCGTTTGGAAAATCGAACCTCGTTCGCCTCCGGGTATAGAACATCTCGGCGTGTTACGAATGTCCCGAGTGACGTTGGAATTGCCTTCGGGTAGGAACGGGCTGGTCTCGCTGCTGCTTCCACCGCTACCAGGGGTCCCAGCTGTGGGTGGCGTTTCCGCGATCCTCGGTACCGACGCGGCACTCGGCGTTGTCGGTCCACTTGGCGTATGGGTGGTGGTTGAAGGACCCAGGGTCGGGGTGTCTGCACCTCGAGTGGTCACAGTCGTATAGCCCGCTCGGTCGGAAAGCAAGTGTTGTTCTTCGCTCTCTCCGTCTGCTGGACTCACCACGAATCTCCCTGAGTTCGAGTGAAATTTAACTGGTGGGAGGGAGGATGCAATGCGACGGGCAAAGCGATCAACACTTTTTTTTTTTTACTGTTAGCGCAGAGGTTATTCACGAATCGCAGGATGCTAGATAAGTAGTCAATAATGGTCACTGGATTGGGAAAGATAAAATTGGAATACGAGAATACTTTGAGTGTTGTTAAATATAAAATAGGTTTGATTAATATAGTTAATGATTAATAGTATAATTAAGTGGTAGGTAAATAGGTAGTTAGTATACGTAGCAAGATACATTATGTACCCTGTAAGACAAACGCGGGGTTCGCTGCGGCGACGGCGGCTAGCGTCCCTCTTTCGATTCACCTTCCCCTCGACCGTCGAGGAGAGTGCGTTCCTTTCCCCTTAATATCAGTCCTTTTCGACCGGCGCTTCGCGACACATCTACATGTGAGACTCGACACAAAAGGTCACGTACGTTAGCCGCCATCGCCGTAGCGAACGCTATATCCGTCTTTCAATGTACCTATCACTGTTGTTGGTTGCTGTTCCGGTGATGGAGTTGAGGATAATCTTCGGACTGCTTCACGTCTTAAGAATTCCACCTTTGCCATTTCGGTGGCAACCCAGTGAGGTAAATCGGGAATCGCGCAAATTATCACAAATCGAATGGCGAACATTATGTGTTCCAGTGCGACAATTAGTAAAATTGTTTGCGTCGCTGACATCTCCGGAAACATTCGTTGTACTTGTCCACTTAATCCGATCAGGGCGCAGTTCACTAGAATAGCGACCAAACCCATCGCTTCCATGGCATTCTGTTAAGAATAAAAAAATTGGGTGGGCTATATTTTTTATGTACAAGCAGGGTGAGATATATATTTCATTGTCGGCGTTAAAATTCTTTTATAACATTTTAATCTAATAAGTAGGAATATCTACGTATAAATTGTATTTAGAAATCTTATTTTTTTTACCTGCCATGTCCCGATGTTCGAAACTCTACGTCCAAAAGGTCGTTGAAGCACAAAACATAATTTAAACGCGTCGCCGCGTAATTCAAGTAAATTCCCAAGTAAAGCAGCCATCGCTGCTAACGGAAATGCAGAAGAGAAAAGGCAGACGTATCCCAATTGCGATAACATTTCCAAGTGTTCTGAAAATGCCCCGTCATACTGCAAATTAAGAATAATCATACATTAAATTTTCACAAAATATCTTTATAATTATTGCAAGTACTTGGCAAATTTCTATTTGAAATTACTTACTTAAAAATTAACTATAATTCTTATTAATGTAAATTTATATATACTTTAATGTATTTTTTACCTTGCTATAAATAGAAACGTGCGTAATTATTTTAATCTAATTTATAATACAAATAATATATAAATATAAATCCTTTCTATCTATTTATATCTATTAAATGCTAAAAAATAACGATTCACTAGTTTTATCGTATATGTACAATATATTACTTATTGTTAAATGAATATATATCTAGAGTAACTTTTAAACCAACCTGGTAATATTGAACGAAGAAATAAATAATGCAAGTTTATTAATATAATGCTAATAAAGTATGAATATTCAGTGTTTATTTTTGAATAATTAAAAAATTTAATAACATATTTTGGGCGTGAATCTACATGCATTTAAAGAAAATTAAACTTCGATAAAATACATATTAATAACATGACGGTGGTGATGAGCGATGAAAAGTCTGTTCCTTTCGGTTACTTTGTATAATTAAAAAATTGCTTAATATTGAAAGATATGTTTGCAAATGTTTAGCATTATTTTATTTGAAAATTTAGTACTTCAAGTACAAAAATGGAGCGATACAAAATTATTTGTAGCATATATTTTTAATCATGTTGAATTTTATCAACAAATATTACATGTTATAATAATTGAAACGTGCCAAATTAGCTTAATTAATTAATGAAAAATCGCGATTATTCGTGACCGAAAGGATTGATTTATAATGTTAGGATGAAAGTGATATTACCTTCCTGGCCGACACCTGTGCGTCGTTGATGGAATGAAGGTGAAACGGGAAAAAAATCATTAAAATTCTGCAAAAAGAAATGACCAACAAACGCGATACGACGTTGACGTTACTATTAATAGTTCGGTTCAATCATCATGCGACAGAATGCGCAGAGTGCAATCTGAACGGAAAGAAAGATCTTGGAGGCGAGATAAATGGGTTGATCTATGATATGACGCGTTCGGTTCACTCGCAATCTTGTACGACGCTCTTGAAATTTGTTCAAAGGAAAAAACCTTGACGAGACGTTTGAAGCATTTGTTTTAAGCACAATCTTAATAAGCAGACATGTCTCCGTATCGTTCCCTATCTTTATATATGTTACATACAATTTTTTTTTTTTTTTCTTTTTGCGTTTTTGATTGCGAGTACTTCGAACGTCGTTATGCGTGTGCAGTGTGGTGTTCCCAGAAAAACGAAACAGCTATTGGCTAAATCTAGATCAAACCTTGAACGCAACGTCACTAAGTAGAGAATTAGTGGGATGCCCTACTCTGTAGAGGGAACTCTCCAGTTCTGCCTGGCTGACGTTTCGCGGTTGCTTCGATTTGCCACTGTCAGGTCGTTCGTCCTTTTCTTCGCTGTCCTTACCACCCTGTATCTCCTCGCCTTCTTGGCCGGGGGGTGGTCTCGCCTCGCTAGGACTCAAGGCTCCGAACAGCTCGAAGCTCAGTCGCGCCAATCGTAGTTGTTCGATCAGATACGGTATCGCGGATTCCTTCAAATTTCCGATTACCTGGCGGGCTATGAGGAGAGCCGCCAATTGCTGTAAAGGAAATTTGCATTCTCACGTCGTTGTAACGTATCGCAGGATAGTTGAATTCTTACCTCTTTGAGTCTCTCTTGATCCTGAAGATAAAAGGCGATGTAAAACAGCGATAGGAAGGAGTTTACAAACTGAAACTGAAATATAGAATAGTTGCTGCATGGTTAGCTAAAGATTAAGGTGGTTAACATAGGTACATATGTACAAAATGCACACAAAAGCGCGATTACGATACGAAGGCCTGTGATGTATTAGATTATTAAGCGTAAGCAAAAAAGTGTTCTTTTGCGAAAAGAATGTTCATGCAGCGACAGAGACAGCCAGAGCAGGCACTTCTGCTTTAAAACAAAAAAAGCTGAGTCTATATTATATTTTTCAAAATATTCTCCTCTAATATGTAATGTTTTTTTTCTTTTTTTTTTTAAACATCGCTGTTAGTTTCAAATTATAAAAATATTTTCTCTATTTATACCCCAATACTGTAAAATATAATATTACCGACAAAAATTGATTTATCATGTTTAATTAGAGGAGGATATGCATATAACGTTTATACAACATTGATATTCTATTCGTTCAAAATGGAGAGTTCTTCTTATTACCAGTGCCACTTTGTAGATCAGATGATTCTCGTACTCGGTGTCTAGTCGATAGTTTTCTGCGTCCAACACACAAAAATCACAAATACTATCTACCGCACCATAAACGCTCTCCAGAATTTAAATGATGTAACAAAACTGTATCTATAGTATGTCACGAGTTTAATCACATAAAAAAAAAAAAAAAAAAAGAAACAGAGCCACAATCTTTCACGTAAACATACGATGTTCTCGTTACATAATCTTTCAATTATTCTCTAGAAGAAGCTAAGCCGTGGAAAAATTATCGAAAGTATATGCTATGCTTTTAAACTAGACGTGCATAGTGTACCGTAGAATACACATATCGATGCGAAAAAGTCGGCAAATGGCAATTGTTCGTATTTTGAGTCGCACGAAGATACGATTATGTCGAAAGAAAGAGAGGAGATGATAGAGAAAGATGGGGAGGGAAAGATAGTGTAAAATAGGGAATTGATTATCATTGGGACACATACCCAAATCATTCAACCACACCGCGACTTTGAAGTACGCTTCATCCATCAGTGCAATCACCACCGCGAGTAACACCTTTGGCATATAACTCAGCCAGAATCCATAGCCCCCAGATTCAAGATGAGCGTCCCACCAATCCTAAAATTATAATTTTACAGTAATAGAAATTTTACATTATTACAAATATTTATTATAACTTTAGCTTTTTTAATAACTTTACCGTATATTTATTGCAATTATAAATTTTAGATTGAAATAATTATTTACTTTTTTTTTTTTTTTTTTTTTTTTTTTTAAACACAAGTTCTTACGGTTAATTACTACGTGATGCATTTTTTATGCGTACCTGTATCTGAAAACTCAGAATCATAACGATGAAGACAAAGAGTAAACAGATTGCGATAATAGGCACGCTCACAAAATACCGAAACATGTTTCTTCGCCATCTGGGATACGTCGGTTCCAGCCTACCCGTCACTGGCGAGATTTCCAAAGTTCCCTAAACATAGTCAAGATTAAATTGATTAAACTGATTAAACTTTGAATAGGGTTCGCAAATCGTTTCTCTTAAAAAAATCGTATTTTTAATTATACGGTGTAGCAAAAGCATATTCCATTTTCATAGCGGCGTACAAGTGTAGGAGTAGCACACATTACGGGATTATTATATCATTGCCGGAGCTAAGCCTTAAAGATGTTAGAAAGATTCTTACTGTAAACAGAGGTCTAGGCTCGACCAATAAATCGTCCCTCTGATCTAAAGTTCCCCATCTATACGCTAGTTCCGCGCCTCTCCTTTTCCACGTCTCCAGGTATACGGTAGCCCATATCACATTAAAGACCGAAAACAGAACATACGCCACGTCCTCCACCACTTGATTCCTGCCGATGATGCCGACCTAAATAATTAAGATCCAATAGTTACTTATTTCCGCTTGTCTTTTTTGAATCTCGGGGCATTTCGTTGTCTAAAAATTATTTTATTTCAAATTTAAATTTGCAATTACATTTAATTTCATTTCATTTATTAAATAGAAGAAATATTTTACGCATTTACATTATATTCGTTGCGACTTTAATAACGAGCGAGACGTATACGTACCCAGTATATGACACCCACTGCAGCTGGAACGATCAAAGCGGTGGTGTAGTGGCCAAGCCAGGCAAAGTACATGGTGATTTTCACCCCGAAATATTTACAAATATCGTCCAATGGTTGAGGGCTGAGGAACGCGCGGACCCAGCTCCGTTGCAGCTTCTCTAACGCGGGTAATTCGTGAAGAGGGAAGACCTGACGGAAGCAAAGTTGCGTCACGTCTTAGGTGTCTCCTCTTCGGCGAGACGAGATTCAAGGATCTCGTCTCGTCAAAGAACGTGCAGACACGGTAAAATAAATACGCGCATATATCGCACCTGAGAAATAATACCGGATGAAATGCACTTTGGGATAATCGCTTGACCCTCCACCATCTTAAGACCGGGTAGACTATGAAGATCGTGAGGGCCGGCCCTCAGGGTGTGAAGTAAGTGCAGCACGAGAGACTGCCTTTCCTGTGTAGTGAAGAATCTGATCTCGTCGTCGCTGCCCTCGAAACAATTAGCTTCGGAGCCGACAAACTCCTTGAATCCGCCACCGAACTCCTGTCTCAGGGTTTTTGGAAGATGCATCTCCTCGGCGGCCTTGAGCAGACTACGAGCAGCCGATCGAGCCGTATCTATACTTGTCTTTCCTCGCGTTTCTTTCATTTCATTGAGATTCGAATACTTACACGCTAAATGGTGCCGTAATGTAAAATCCGTAACTGTCCGACGAGGCGTGATGTCGCACGTGAACTACTAGCCCCGGGGTTCCAGCCCGGAGCCGACCTAGGAGCCACATCAAGGTCTCGTCGTTTGCTCCGCTAGGGAACATCATGACTACGTCGCATTCCTAAAACAAGTCAAATTAATCAACTCCTTGCGGAAAGTTTACGTGGTGACAAATGTAAATAGAGTTTACAAAACGTCGGTAGCATATGTAGAATAGGAATAGAGGCATTCATCACCTTCCGACAAACGCACATGGCGACGGTACGCAGTCGAGCCAAGTATTAGCGTGAATATACGATAATATCAGAGACGTCCATTTCACTAATATAACTTCTTAATTTTTCTGTCTATATATTGGTCTAAAGATAAAGTTATATATGTATTTATATATATATGTGTTTAATATGTATTTAGTTAGATATGTATCAGCACATATTTTTCACGCGAAAATAATAAAATCAATTCAAGTATTGTAGGATGCAGACGAAGAGTTTAATTAACAAGATAGTTTTTTCTTTTTTTTACGCCCAGTGGCTCGCAGACAAATTTCGATACTCTTAACTCAACAACTAACGATCGACTCTGTGGCTAGCAACTGACTGACTTTCGTTATCCCTTCCACGGGATTTAGATTTCGTTTGTTCGCACATACGCGTACACATACGTTAACTAAATATTTTTCGGCGAAAGCCGTTCGGCTCTTATCGCGAAACGTCGCCGATCTTACTTACCACACACTCTCATACACATTTTCTCTCTCTTTCTTTCTCTGCATTCACGCAATCCATGCATCTCCTACAGTATACATTTTATAAAAATTAAGTTTTAAAGTTGAAATCGTTTTTATTCTACATCTATATCAATAATAATTTGTCAAAGTTGTACTAAAAAAAAGATTTTGAAGGAAAGTATTAGGTTCATTAGACTACCACAAAAATCCATTAGATACACTCTCCGAAGAATAGTTCAACAGTCTTACGTGTCGTTTTGTGAAATATTAATCGTCTCCAACGCGACTGAAAAAAACCACTCGAAGGTTCAGTAGGGTGGCCAAGTAGTTACGCGCATTACTAGGTCACCCGTGTTATCGAGGTATCGTTGTACGTGAATTGGCAATCCCAAGCGCTATACTAGTTGGAGTTTAGCCAGCTTATTCTGACATGAGTTTTGAGCATTAAGATTAGGCATGTAAAATATGGCATATCGAAAAAAAAATTTTGCATTATATTTAAAAGAGGAAAGACTTGCATACTCAAACTGAATATCTGAACAAAAAATTACTTATGTCGCTCTATCCTGATTTGATAATTATTACTAAAATAATATTTTTGAAAAAGAAAGAGAAAAATTAAATTTATGAAAAGTAGCATATTGAAATTATTACAAATGCACTTTTATAAAATAGCATATGAAAGTAATTTACATCACGCCGTGATAATACGATGAAAAATTGAATTTGCAATTCAAGACGAAGTAGCGAAAGAATAAATAAAACAAGTACAAGATCAACGATGTAACTTGAAAGAGAAAACGTCGCAATGTATGCCAAGTTCTTTGGTATCCACTAATAGCTTAAGGTGCGATCGATATTATTATTTTCATAAAAAACAGAAGCAGCAACTATAATTCCCAACGGCTGTTGTTCACAGAAGGTTCAATTTTATAATCCAATTAAAAATCTTTGTTTTCAAGAATAAAATTCAGGATTGATATTCTTGTTAGAAATGTGTGTCAGCGTATTTCATTTATCAGATTAAATTTTTGCGATGGTATCGAACCATGTTATACCATGATTGATGAAAATAGTCACGTACACAAAGAAGAAATAAAGATGCTCGAGTATCTGTCGTTAATGGCAGCACAGACACTATTGTCGTTGCTATCATTGTGACTGCAGCAATCGAGTGTTAAAAGGATATTATACAAACGATATTACATTACCAGACGAGAAAACTAGTATTGCTTTTCATCACAAAAGAGTATTCGCCCATTAAACACTCGCGCAGACTGGAATGATGAGAGTAAAACGTGACGCATACCACACTCTCTTAATAACGATAATTTACCTGTAAATGACGTTACATAGTAAAATTATTTCGAGTACAAAACACAATTGGAAAGGTAGTACATTTCTAAAATAATATCAAAATTGAACGATCTGTGCAACGAAAAGATTAAAATTAATGTCGAAATATTTTGCCAAATATAATAGTGAATAATATTGAAAAGCATCTTTATTGGTAACTTATTTTAATCTACATGATATTTTCAAACGAGAAATTATAAAATCTCACTGCTATTAAGAGGTCGATACAACGAGACTTTCAATTGCGAAATCATATTATTCGGAACGTTAAACGAATATTTAATAGTTTTATTATTTCCCATTATGAAAATGGCTTTTGACTTTATCTGTG
This sequence comes from Cardiocondyla obscurior, assembly GCF_019399895.1. Taxonomy (NCBI): domain Eukaryota; kingdom Metazoa; phylum Arthropoda; class Insecta; order Hymenoptera; family Formicidae; genus Cardiocondyla; species Cardiocondyla obscurior. The sequence continues at coordinate 5,759,896 of NC_091870.1, read as the reverse complement.
TTTAATACATATATTTATTACTATAAATACATACCTGAGTAGGAACCTTTTGTATCCATAGGCGGCGGGGGGTCATTAAATGGCCTGTACATGGTATTTTCCGTCTCAAAAGACGGGACGCTGCAAATAAAGATCATTAAATTTATATTAGTTATGATAGCATTAATACGATTCATATTATATTGATATCAGTAAAAATTAGAACTTGGAAATGAATGGAGTTTTAAGTTTTGATACGCGTGTGCGGGTTCTGCAAAAATTTAATATTGCCGATTATTTATTAACATGATTATTCGAGTTTGTATGGTCTTTTATTTTTAATTAACATCCCGAGTGGAAATTGATTCCCACCGTTACCTAATAATTAGGTAGTTAATTTGTGGTTCGTCTCTAGACATCTAAACATTTTTTACCGCGTACTAGTCTACTGTTGTGTGCTGACCTTACGCAACGCTCGATTTCCGAGTCCACTGGGGTGAGTGCGTGCGTGTGTTATATCGGCCGGCAGTTCTCGCGGTTCAAGTTCGCATGGAAGTGAAGGACGCGCGGGCGGCGAGAACCAGTTAGGTTCTCGCCGCTCGCGAATTTGGCAGTCGAGCTTTGCGTAAGGCCAGCATACAACACAACAGTAGACTAGTACGCGGTGAGAAACATTTAAATATCTGTTTAGATACACGGTCCGCGCTAGACAGAGACTAGACGACCGATACTAGGCAGATTTTGTTTCTTTTTTTAAACGACAACTTAATTTTTTCAAGATAGTCAGATTAGCTAGATAAATTTCCACTCGGGATGAGTCGTCTTATGTTAGCTTCGCGTGGGCGTATATCTTTCTGAAAAATCGATATCCAAATTATTCCCAAGACGAATCTCGACCTCATTATCGAAGAAATAAATTTATGCACATTGCAACATTAAACGGTGACTCTTCAAATAGATTAGCTATATATATTCCTATTGGAAATGGTACAAATCGTTACAATCAAAAGTAATCGTATATTTTTGTGTAAGAAATGATTACATATATATATATATATATTCGCATATAACTTTGTTTGCAAAATGTAAAAAAGTAATAACCGAAGAATAACATTCCATCACCGATCCTTCCTCTGACGTCAGTCGTAGTTTGATTGTCTCTCTTATTTGCAGAAGAGGATAGAGAAACAATTAAACTACGGTTAGAGTCGAATTGATGTGGTAAGAATCGGTTTCTCCGTACCCGTGTAACGAAAACCAGACGGTAAATTATATCGCTTTATAAAAAATACAATCATTAATCTTGCGTGTACGAAAACGTGTAATGACTAAAAATCCCTCGACAAGATAAAGTATGTACGGTTACTTTGAGCGTACCCGAAGGTATTCAGTGTAGGCGTGAAGACGGGCATCCATCTATGTCGACCGCAAAACTTTAAAGCTCTCGTCGAAATATATTGTCGTCAAACGCTAATTTTTGATTTTTCAAGGAGCAAATTTCTACTGAGAAAGATGAAATATTCGCAATCTCTTTAAATTGCCTTAAAAGTAATAGACCTTTAATTGCTTACAGTTTGCACGCTTCTTACTTTTCATTTGAATCCCACAAACAGAAATTTCAATTATTATCTAATTAACGCAGTTGATTCACGTACAGTACGTAAGAAAATAATTAATTGTCTCTAATTTCAAAGAATTATTAAGTTAAATAAATAATATATATAAGTATGCAGAGCTTTGTTTTTGCTTAAATGCACAAAATACTATTTTATTTTTAAATTATTTTGATTACTTTTTTGTGTACAAAGAAATTTTTTTTGTTTTTTAAAAAGGGTAACACTAATGTAGACTTTAAATCGTTTCTACTAAACTTTATTATTTTTGGAGTTATCTCAATAATGTAAAAAGTTATTATAACGTAAATAATGGCAGAGTTCCAACAGCAGTCGGAAGGATTACAAATGCAAACGTGCCTGATTTCGTATTTTGTACTTTGTTATCTCTCAGTGCAGGCAAATATAATTTGAATTATGATATTCATTAACATTGTTCATACTTTTTATGTACAATAATTTCAAGTCATAATATTAGCTTATACAGGAAATTAAGGTGTAAAATGAAATAAAAGATATTTTTGTGCACTATACGTGAGAAGAAAATAGGTAAATATCGTGAAAAGGAAATGGTCATACAATTTATTATGTGACATGATAATTTGTATTTAAATTGGTTCTTTCCTAATTCTATAACTTAATAATTAATTGATTCATCAGTCCCTCGAAAGATTCTCGAAACGCATATACTTCTTTTAACGAGTAGGATATTTAATATAATACGCCCTTTGTAAAATTGTCATTAAAGAGGCTTGGCATATTCTTAAATAACAAAATCGGTGTGACGATTTTTTCGCGCAACCCCCGCTCCACCCCCGCGTCTCCCTCGCGACCGTCAGTGATCGTAGTCGGGTTAAACAGCACTTTTCGTCAGTCGGGTGTAGTGGGATGGGGGCCCAAGCGCCGACCAATCACAGCGCTTTATCGATCGCCTGATCGCGAGCTTGCGCGCCCGAGCCTACGTGACTCACTTCCTGCGTAGACAAGGATCACGGGAACCACGTGGAGAGCAACGCTTTTCGAGACGGATATTGAGGTATCTGCGTGTATTTTACATACTCGTGGTCGGGCGACGATACGGCGAGTATCAAAATCTTTCCGTTTAAGAGCCGAAAAATCTCTATCGGTCAATCTAGTTGCGCTGCTAATCTTTCCGCGCAATTTCGCGTATGTTCGACGGCGGATATCACAGCCTCGCATACGTATAAGTGTCGGCACGGGAGCTGTAGGCACGGGAAGCGCGGGGAGAAGGGGGAACGATGCGCGACTAGACTAGCGCTGGAATGTGCGTCGGGTCACCTGCAACCATAACAAACGCGCAGTACGACTTAAACAACACGCGCTCAACAAGACCTTGAATAGAACAGAGTATTAACAGTGATTTTTTTGTTTCAGATAATACTCCACCATCGAAGGAGGACCAGCCCGACATCCCGCGGACATCTTGAGAGGAGGAGGAGGCCCAGGAAGGGTATCCTGCCCCGGCGGAGCAACCCATGGGTATGTATCAATTTTTTCTTTGGATTCTTAATAACGTTTTTTAATTTTTTCGTTTAATTAAATTTTATATCTACTAAATAATTGTTTTATTTTTCTGTTTCAGGTCAAAAGAAACTCTGCTGCGTCGCATCGCTCAGGATTAAAATAGTGCCGCACGCCAATTCGAAATTATACGAACTGCAGCCGGTTCGTCGGTCGTTCGGGACTGCCGATACTTACCGCGGGCGTTTCTTTTACGATTCTTTTTAATGCGGGAGTGTCGAAAAATTTGTTAAATAATTTTCGGGATTGTAACTTCACCCGGGCGCGTTCGCGAGTTACTTGTGCGCGGAAGGATGACTCGTCACGTCCCATCTGAGAGGAGGAGCAGGCCCACCAGGAGGCATCAGGCATCGGCGGAGCATCTCTTAGGTGAGCATAAATTTATATTATAAAATCTTTATTAAATATCACTTTTACTATTTTTTTTATTAATTTGATTAATCAATATTCATGTCTAAATTAATGTTTTATTTTATGTTTCAGATACCGGCTGAATTCAACAACTCCGCTGATGCTCATGCAGTCTGGTGAGTCACATAATTTTTTTTTACATCTTTTGTTTATTAATGCCTTGGTGTACCGCAGTCGTACGCGTTCGCGCAGAACTATTTGAATAATTTAGTAACTCGCGAACCATCAAGTTAGAAATTCGCACCTCTGAGATCTCGAATATACCCCGTGGTTAAGCTACTTCGAAAGGCCCCTGATTCTGAATCCTCTCTGGATGAACCGTTGCTGAAATGTTACGATCGCATCTCATTTCGGTAGGGATGAAAACGGAGTTAGAATTCCTCTTACGTCACAGTCGCGCATATATATACATTCAAAACGCAGAAATTACGGATGCGATCGCCTCGAACGAGAAATCGCGCAGTTTCCGTTAAGGACATCCTTGTTACATTTCGAGCAAGAAATGCATCGAGTATTATCTAACGATGTAACGATGCGAAAGATGTGTGTTTTAAAATTTGGATTTATTTTTATGTGTTTTTAAGGATCATCATAATTTATAGTTTGACAAAAATTATGCAAAGTTTCAAAGTTATTGAATTTTATTATTGATCATATTACATACATTTTTTTTTTATTGGATTAAATTCTTTATTCTCTTTTTTTTGTTTTTAAATAAAATAATAGCAAATTATTAAAATTGATACGTATGACAACTGTTCATGTGACATACAGAACATTTTTTTTACTGAAAAATATTTTACCGACTCGATATTCTCGGAATGAGGTCAATACACTTTGTTTACACTCGCAGTCCGATGACATCAGGTAGCGAACGACTTAAAGACGCCAGTGCATCCATGAAACTATAAAAGCTTTTCTGTGTAATACTTTCCCGGAGGGAAAAGCTTTTTAAATAGTTTGCAATGAAATGGCTTTGTGTAACAAAATTACGCTAAACGTTAAAGATGAAAAAAAAAAAAAAAAAAAAAAAAAAGTTATCTTTAGACATCTTTCGCTTCTTTTCGCTCTGTCACGTTAGATAATTTATAGCTATCGCACAAAAATCGATTACGATAGGTATATGGTATGAACTACAGATTCTTTTACAATATTTTCTTAACGGTGTAGTTACTGTATACTTTACGAGATATTCGCAGTGTAAACTTCTTTACTTATCTTACGGCTACAGATGATTTAACTTGGTTGTCTGCTGCATCAGAAATTTCCTCTTTTTTAAAATCTTCCGAATAAGCAAGAAAAAAAAAAAAAAAAAATTATAATTTAAAAAGAAAAATGTATAAGCTCAAGAAAAGTTAAAAAATATGTAGATTTCCATTGAACTTCCGGAAGAGACAAATAAATATTGAAAAATTATTAAGTAACAATTTATAGGTAAATGAAAAAATAATTTGTCGCGAACATTAATATTCCTGTTATCGCATACCGTTACGCAAATCTTTTGTTGCATTCCTGCTGTCAAACGAGAACTATAATCACTGAAATTTGCATTGAAGTGATAACCATTGTTTCTTCATTTTCAACTCTATATACTTGCGGTTGTTTCCAACCGCAATCAGTGAATAACGCACAATGTAGATAATGCACGGGGTGTCGCATCATTTGGTTCAATGCGCAATTGTGATGTGACACAAAAACAGGTCGAGTAGCCGTATTGAAGCGGTGCAATGGGATAGCATAGACAAACGCTCAGTGTTCTTCCAGGCTTTACGTCTGAGAACTATACTTTTTAAAGACATTGATGATTCTTGAATCTTTTTAGATTTTCTTAATGAAATTATCCCTTTTTTAATGTTTACAAGAATGAGCAATCGATAGGACGCACTATATGAAAATGTGTTTAGATTTATTTTTTAATTAACTTGATTCAATTAAATCAAAATTAACGATAGAAATTGGTATATTGAAATTAAGTACTATTGAAAGAGATGAAAGAAAATATAGAATCTCTTTTTATTTTTGGTATTAAACGTATTTAATAGTCTTATTTCATCCTGCGTGTCAAATGAATTCGAGTTGATATTAATTTCGATCCGAAAGTTGCGTCGCAATTCAGAACTAATTCCGTGTGGACTTTATGCTAATCAAATTTATTTAATAAGGAGTTTCGAGGACTTAAAAACTCACTAAACGCGAAAATTTCACGGCGTGAAACTAATTAAATTAATCGTAATCTTTGTTCTATCGTAAAATTAGATACTACAGCTTTGTCTTGTTTAATTGTAAGATACAATATCATAAATTTTCTTAATGCGAATCAAATATTTCAAAAAATAGAATTTTTTTAAGTAAATTATAATAACTTTTCTTACAAAAATAATTTAGTTGAAAATTTACGTAACAATTTTCAAATCAATAGTTTTAAATATCTTAATAACGTAAATATACAAAAAATCGTACATGAATTAGAGATTCTTTCTATATTTAGTTTCTTTTTTTTGTTTATTGCTGTTTATTTAATCTGATGTCGTGTAGTCTCGTTATCTAACACGCAATTTTGAAATTTATTTCTATGCAAATTGAATGAAAAATTTACATAGAATTAATTCTCAAAATGTTAATATACCGGTTTCTTTTCAAATACATTCAGTTTTTGGATTCTATTATAATTGAATTATTTTAATTGGTTTGCAAGTGCTATCTACGGAATGAATAGTGAACTATACATATACACATACAACACAGACACTCAATGCATTCGGCCCACGTGCGAGGAATTCTTACGTAACTCCGGTGCGCGCATCAAGTACGCCGAATGTTAAAATTGGATAAATGTAGAAAAAGCTATGAGGTTTGATCACGTAGAACCGCAGCATTTTTTTGAAACTACAGTTGTATCTATACAACGCTAGATTTTTATCTAGATTCATATTAAATCAATTGCAACTGATTATTTTTTAAATTCTAAAGTTAGCATTAAAAAATTACTTTATTATTCTTTTTCTTCTATACTTGTAGTTTATAATGCATTTTAGAGCTATTATTCATTTTACTCGTTATAATTTTAAGAGAGAAAAAAAAAGAAAAAAAGTGTAACGATTTAAATTCAACATCGATTTGCCGTCATACACGTGTGATACGTGTAATTAACAGGAAATTTACCTTTCGCGAGGGGTACGTTATGATAGACATTTCGAGTAAGACGTTATATCGATTAAATACAAAATAATTTATATTTCACGTTATGTCGCGCAAAAAGATCCGCGATGCATTTTATAGCGACCCGCATAAATAAATGCCATAACAGCAACCATTTCGAAAGTGCAACTGCAACATGGCGGTCTAGAAACATTGAGGTCATCAAAAGAGACGAACATAACATAAAACATAGTTTTTTCGCAAAGATATTTATCATCGTAAATCGAGCGCGATGTCATTTCGTTGTATTGTCGGAAACCGCATGAATTCATCTTTCCTGAAATTTATGTATTATTTATGAGCCTGCACGTTCGCAGGTACGTCAATGCAACGAGCTCGGCATATCAATTATATCCGTGAAAGCATTTTTTATCGTAAATTTAAGGGTGCAAAAGATAATTTCACGAGTTTATCGAATTTACGTTTTTATGCCGCTTTGTGATAACGTAACCCGAATTAACGCTGGGTCAACGCACAAATCAAACTAGGTTACGTACGTAATAGATATTAAGACATTTAATGTCGTAAACTGTTGAAAAATTTTTATCAGAGGGGTTAAACGCGGCAAGTTAATTTCATCGATATATCTGTAAGATCTAAATTCGGTAATATGCTCATCTTTTAATCCCTGATCGCGTGCTGGTCCACTCTTTCACACACGTCGGTTCACGATTAGTGGTGCATTGAATGAGGCCAAAAACGGATTGGAGAGCGTTCCGCCTATCGGGCGGTATCACGGGGAAGATCGATCCCAATATCCGTGCACCAGAAAGTCGAAAGGCTAGGTATCCGCGGCGAAGAGTGGTTGCATGAGGTTTCGTAAGCGATTACGATATGAGAAATTCGATGGTATCGCAAAGGGACGGAGAAGTAGCGCCTGACTCACCCTTATCGAGGGTCTCTCGAGCCGCGTGTATGACCTTTCTGCGACGGAGACCGTCGCCCGCTAGGGCGCTCGTCATCGCGCTGGCGAAGGTCGCACCGGTGCCAGTCGTCGACGACGCGGTTCTAACATCGTCGCCGTTCGCGCACTCATCGGTCGTGGACGCGGTCGACGCGCGATGATGATGGTGGTCGAGGAGATTGATCGGGGACCCCTCGCCGCCTGGCATAATGTCCCGGACTGCCAGGGACCGTAGTCCTTAACCGGAGGACCCTTGCGCCTCAACTGAACTGTGACTCCTCTCACTACGTCGTTCTCGTTCCGCCCTCACATCCACGGTTTACTCATTCCACTCACCCCTCCTCGTAGCCTTGTCGCTCCTCACCCTTCGCCGCTTACCGTGCCACCTAGCCGTTCGCTTCCACGATGACGATCCCTACGAGCGTAGGGATCTCCCCCTCGCCCCCTCGTATTTCCGGTGCCGGAATACCACCCCCTTTGTGACGTGGCACCATCTACCCGAGGGGGGTTGAACTTTGCGGATCGATGACGATATTAGGATGGATTTTAGCTAAGGCGCGAGATGAAACTCGTATTAATAGTAAAAAAAAAAAAAAAAAAAAGTTATTGGAACGAGGGTAAAGCTTAAAGTCGGTCCGCTTATAAATTCTCGAAAAATTTTTGATATCTATCTTCTGATTTACTATATGTGTCTACACATACATATAAATTACATACAAAATTATAAAAAAATTTGTAAGCGATCCAAATGTTCGTCCGAATGATTAAAGTCTTGGAATTGAAAGTAGGTATGTGCGGACATTTTACAAACAAGACATTTTTATTTCTCAGCGTTCTCGCATTTTTATTAAAATATATTTATACGCTTAACTTACACGTATACTACACAAATATGTAGTTTATGAATTAAATAGACTTAGCTTTCTATGTGGATACTCGCGCAAGTCGAGCTTTCGCGCTTCGATCTCGTTGAAAGGACGCTCGGCGCCCTTTTTATAAGTACGCGTCGCGACGGACAATCGATTTGTTTATCGGCGACGCAGAATTTCTTTCCCCAGAAGGGTTGATCCCTTTTCTCGACTGATATCACGTTGGTATTTTGCTCTTAACCCTTTGACACACACAATTTGTCGTGACATCTCGAGCGATGCCTTATCTCTCAGCGATAAAATATCTTCTCTAAATGAAGCTTACTTGGAGAGAATATTCATTATTTCACACGAATTTATATATTTAGTTTTGTATGAGACGCAAACTTGATGATCAATTTAGTGTTGTACCTACTATTGCGCCGTAATTTAGTTGGCCTTTTTAATTTTTACGATGTAAAAATAATATTTTATCTCCTCACAAATTGATTTGTAATTTAAAGAAATCCAAGTACGAAAAATAATCCGAGAGATTATTTTTGAAAATTTAAATGCAGTAATTTAGACGTTAATTAACATGACAATTTTTGAGAAAATTTTATTTGTTAAGTACGATATCTCTATCAATAAATAAAAATTAATTCAAAAAGTGTAAAAGTTAACACTCTTCTGTCCGGTCAAAAGTTTTACTCGTTCGATTTTTATGACCTTTTACATTAGATTCTTTGGAATTGATTTTTCTATTTAAAATCAACATATAAAAATTAGCATGTGCAAGCGTGTATGAATGTTGCCAAGCCTCCATCGATGTTCCTCTGAGCGATATCGAATATTCATTTGAATAATTCACATCTCTTGTAACATAAAAATTTAGTTTTTAACAACCGGACGGGAAAGTGTTAAAAATAATCCCACAACCGAATACGTCGAATTTTTCTCAGCTCATAACATGATCCATTTTCGGCCTCGTCATTACGCATCGGCCTCTATAACAAATTTCTGTCATGTGAGAGACTTTTGTAGTAGTGGAGGTTCTTAGAACTTTGCCTAGCATCGTGGCGTTCGTTCTAAACACGTTGCTTTGCCTGATCGATGTCGCCGTGCTCGCTGTGGTCGTGGTCTGTTCCGTTATCGGGGCTTCCTCCTCCGACGACGATGCCACCGGGTTCGCGGTCGTGTCCGGGATTATCGTGCTCATTTGAAAAGTGGTAGCGTTTTCCTTCGTCGTTGTTTCTTGTGCTTCTTCGGATTTCGTTCTATTCTCTTCGACATTTTGCGTCGTAGATATGTCCTGCGGAGAGCGAGTCGTCCCGGCTATTCGATCCATCTTTTCATTTTCTTTCGCACTCGCTACGTGCGCCGTATCATTCAAGGTGTAATTATCCGTCTCACTTTTAGCTTCGACCACTTTTGCGACCTCTTCCTCATCGTCCTTCTCGGCATTTTTCATACTGTCAAAGATGGCCTTTACGTAATCAGAGAGCGTTTTCATATTGCCGTCGCCCTTGTTTCGCGTACCCGGGATAATTGTCGTCGAATACGAATACGAATACGAATTCGTCGATTTATCGAAGGACGAAGGATATTTTACTTCGCTCCATTTGGTTCTGTGGTTCTTCGGATGCTCTTCCTTTTCTTCGTTATTTTCCTTTTTCAACGTCATTATGTGCTCTTTTTCTTTACCGATGGCACTCGCTTTTCGTATTTCATCTTTCTCATTGTCAGCTGAGAAGTCATCTTTATTTTTTTTCGAGACTCCCGATTCCTCGGGATAATTTGACGGCAAGTTATATCTTTGATTGAATATTTCGACATTATCTAAATTATTCTGCTTCTTTTCCTGAGAATTTTCATGTTTGTTTGACTCAACTTCTTTTTGTATTTCAGTTTCTACTCGTGACAAATGAGTCGTTCTCTCAAATGTCGTTTCTTGGTCGTTTATCGATTTTTTCGAATTTTCATTTATCGCTGTAACGCGTTCGTCGATATTCGATGTCGTCGTGTCGACAGGTGTATCCTCTTTCAAGGTTGTAACTTCACCATCATTGGAGAAAACGTATGGCGTCGTCATGGGTGTCGATATTGTCCAGTCGGGCTGTTCCGTGGTGATCGAAGTGATGCGAGTTGGGATAGAGACTTCGTCGTTCTTCAACATCTCCTCCAGGAAATCCTGAAGGAGCGATTTCTTGGTCGGTTCTGCGCTCGTCGCGGTATTAGTCGTAACAGCGGTAGCAATCGGCTGGGCAGTGGGGAATCTTGAGCCGTGAATTGGTTTGTATTTGTATTGATCCTGGACCAAGCTGTTCATCGCAGAATTGTAATGCTGAGATTCGGCGGTAACAAAATCGTCTCCGAGAGGCCTTACCCGCACGCGAACTTTTCTTCTTCGAGTCTGAAAAACAAATTTACAATTTATTTTACATCATCTTTTACAACATTTTTTATAAAAAATCATATTCTTAAATAAGTAAGTAAGTAAAACGGCAATTAAAGAATTTAATTTACTGTTTGAAGTAAATTAATTATTTTGTAAAAATTTTTTTTTTCTTTTTTATAATTTACCTTTCGACCAGGAAGAGAATCAGATTTCGTCACCCTTGCGTCATTGCTCATACGTCCTTTATTGTTTTGAGTTTGATCTTCAAGTACTGTCGTCGACGAATTTATCACTGCCGACGTGGTGTTTAATTTCTCCGTATGATTCTGTCCGTCGGTTTTCCATCCAAAGCTGTCTGTCGCTGTGCCTGTGTTGTCGGCATCGTTTAGATGTTTTTGATAGTCGGAAGAAACTACCATCGTCACCGACGACTCTTCTGGCCTAGCTGTTATTATGTCAGGAGTGTTTTCCTTCTGATCGTTACCGGAATTACCTCGGCCCCTCTTTGAGTCGCCGACCACGCGATTCGAGGCGAAGCTTGGCTGGAACGATGACTGCGATAATTTCGTGGACCACTGACTCTCGGCACCGTAAATATCACCTGTAGAGTGTCCGCTCGCGTCCGAGTTCACGCGACCCGAATGGCTGTACTTGTTCGACGCAATATTAGCCAATTGCGTTTGATCGTATTCTTCGCGTTGCGACACCTGCTCCGGCAAATTGCCAAAGTTTACAACAAATTGATCCTGAGGCGAATACTGAAAACATACATTATACTTGAGCAATTTAAAGAAATGAGTTACCTATATCTCTTGGAAAGATATTGAAAGTGAAATAGCGCGATACTTGTATAAATCATTAATTTTACACTTTAATTGTGAAAACAAAAAAAATGTTTTAATTTCTTTCTTCAACACTTGTTTTTTTTGTATCTCATTTTATTTCGCGATGCAATCTCGATACAGAATTTACTTACGTTTTCGCTATTTTCTTCATAAAACTGTGCCGGTCGATTTTGATTCGGCACAAATTGTGGCGCAACGTCGAAATTGTCGTCATAAAGTTGCCCGCTCGCTGTCACCGGCAGCTGTGGCGACGTTATTCGAGGATAGTTTTCATCCAGGGGCAATTCGTTGTTCGCATCGAGGCCCGATTCCGTAGTCGTTGTAATACGTTTCTTTCCCGGCCGACGAACTCTTCCCCGTATTCTAGTCGATTTTGATTCATCCGGTCTCGTATTCGATTTCACGCTGTATACAGCGTCGTCTGGCATTGTCGTGGCAACAGGTATGGTTTCCGTTGTACTCATCGTCGTAGATATCTTTGTGGCTGGCCGACGATTTGAAGTCTGATATTTCGAACGATTTTTCAAAATTTGACTCGGACTCGAATCCACCGTTGCCTCTTCATTAGAGAATACGTGCTGTATCTGTGGCAGATTTACTTGCTTTTATATTTCAGGCGTTTCAGAAGAAAGATTAATTTTGTTTTTTTTTTTTATTTAATTTAAAACGTTAAAAGAGCGAAAATACTTTTTGCACCGAAGGAAGGAAAAAAAAAAAAGAAATTTATGCGAGGATCTTGTCTTTGAGGCACGAAGAAAAACATTGTTGCTAAAAGAGGGATATCCCGGCATTGAAAATTACTCTTTCTTTTCCCGCTGCATCGCAAAACGTACCTCGGACAAAGCGGGTCTATAAGTAATGGGCGCTTGGAATCTGCTGTCGACTGGTTGCGCCGGGTGCACTGGTCGGAAGTTCGGCGGCCTTATAAATCCGTAATCGACGTCCTCCTCTGTCGGAGGAGCTGACGTGGATGTAGTAGTCGTCGGCGGTGTGGTAGTAGCGACCAGTTTCTGTTGTTGAGCCGCGTGTATTTTTATGTACTCGTTACCCTCGGTTTGCACCTGCGACCCGTGACTTTGAGGACGCGCGCGTGTCCTCGTCCTCGATCCGTCGCGATGTCGATGACCGCTGCCGCTGCCCGTGCCGCGACCGGAATCGTTGTTCACGGCACTGAAACGTACGTATTCGTCCTGGGAGTTACGGGGTCGCGTTTGAATCGCAGAGTCGTGATGAGTGCGACTACCTCCTAAACGAGCTCGAACCCGCTGACGTATTATTACGGGTTCCGGAGTCGTGCTAGTCATGATCTGGGACAGAAATAATTGCGACGATATTTAAACTTTGTACGGTAAATCAAGTTATAGCTTACGCATGAAAAGAATTATAAATGTCACGGGGGGCTTTTATAAACCTAGTCGTATAGCTATTTATAATACATGATTGATAAAGTTTAATTTTATTTAATAAATAAAAGTTAATTTTTTGTGGTACGTTATTCTTTTTATGTATATCAAATTAATGGTATATCTCGGACGTATAGTATATTTAATTATTTTTACGCGTGATTATTATTAATTAAAAATTTATTTTATTGCTAGTAAAATTTTAATAAAAATTTAAAAGTACAACGCACCTCGAGAAGAGACGACTCCGTAGACGAAATCGGTAATTCGTAATCCTGCTGCCTGTTCTGTTGAAGCGGAACGAAAATCGGTGAGGCATTCGGATCAGTTTCTATCGCGGTACTTTCGATCTTGCTATCGTCATTGCGGAACGAATTCTGACCGCCAATGTTATAATCCGACTGAGTTTGCGCCACCTCGTAAATTGGGGAATATCGATGCTCCTCGCCAGATGTGACGCGCGGAACTACCGTCGTGGCCAAATTATAATTAGCGTTTTCTTGATAACGCGGATGCTCCTTGTGCTTATGAGAAATTGGCTGATCTGGCGAATTCTCATTTACAACTTGATAATTGAATCCGTTTACCGGAGTCTTCTCGAGTCCCGACGGTTGAAAGCCGCTGGTTTCATACGTCGCGTCTTGGTGCTGGTAGCGCGCGTTTTGCGGGTAATTTTGACTCCTGGAGTAATCGTCGGACACTAACGGCACGCTGTGCTGAATGTCGCGCGTCGACGGCGGATAGTTTTCGGTTTGCGCGGAAGTAGGCGGATAATTGCTCATCCCTGAAGGAGTTTCCTTCTGGTCGAGACCAGAAGCGGATCCACTTGGAGACGAATACGCGTCGGGAGATGCATTACTCTGCACATCGCCCTGCGGGTAATTTTCGTAGTTTGCTGTTTGAACCTAAACGGATTTAAAAAATAATATATATTTTCTATAATTCTTGATATTAATACATTAGCGGAATTAAAGTTTAAATATACCGAGGACTGAGAATTAGCTCTATCTCGGTTCCTGAGCTTCTGCGTTCTGCTAGCTGGTCTTCTGTTCTCTCCCGTATTATATTTCTGCGTCGTCTCTGGCGTTTTCGCCTTCGCTGGCTCGTAAGAGGACTCGCGATATTCCTCCGTTGTGGTCGTAAATCTAGATTTGGATCGATTGTACGTTGGTCTTCGCGTTCGCTCCGTTCTGTTCCCAGGTGCCTGGGTCGTTCTAGCTCTTGTAGGTACTACTCTGCCTCTGTGTGCAATCAAACACAATTCTAATATATTAACGTCTTACCGATATTTATGATTGAGATATTCCGTCTTATGGTCTACTTAACTTTAAACCATTAATTTAGATCGAGCGACGTATATACAAGTTTTATGTGGAAAAGTTTCAATATGAATTATTTAAACGTGTACTTTATGCGTACTTGAGCTTTAATAGACCTTAAAAAAATAATAAAATAATTTTAAACGGAAAAAAATAATAACAAAAATTTACGATATAATAAAAAATAAATCGACATTAACTCTAATTAGTCATCGCGAACAGCGCACAGCTTTTTTAAGATGAGAAGAAATATTAAATATAAAAATTCGTATCGTATTTACCTTCCTCGTGGTCTATACGTCGTAGAACTTATACGAGCAGTAGTTGTCGTTGGCGTCGGGGTAGTAGTCGTCGTCGTTGCTGGCGGCGTCGGAGCTACGGCAACATTTCCTTCTTGCTTATCCACCAAAGAATTTACTAACCCCGGCAAGTGCGGAGAGATCGGTGGTAATTCCGCTGGTAAATTGTATTGCGTTGGGCCAACTGGCGCTCTGACGTCATTGACGTCGTACGATTCTCCCAGATTAGCCTGCGAATGATACTGTTGGACCGTGCTGTATTTTTGCGGCTCTTTTTGCTGGAGTTCTTGATTGATAAGCGCTAATTGGGCCGCTAGATCTTGCTCTTTCATAGACGAGTCGTGCGAACTTACTGATCTATCCTGAAAACTCGGCGTGTTCGAATAAGATACTTCTCTATAACTGTCTGTCGTCTCGAATTTTTGAGACTGAGTAGTTAATTTCGTATCTTGCTCGTAATAGTGCTTCGGTTTCGTTTTCGGGGTTGATGATTGCTCGCCGTAATATGACGCGCCGATGGAGGTCGGCTTATTATCGTAGTATTGCCTGAATCTGAATTTTGAATTCGAGGACGGCGTCGAATAAGTAGGCTCGTACTTAGGACTGCTGGATTCTGGGGAGAAGTTTTGACTGGTCGAGGACGAATCGTACGACGCGGTGGTAGCGATAGATCCGCTTTGATCGGTATCGCTGTAAGAATTTGGCTCAATCAATGGCGTCGGATTAGGATTCTGATCCGCCGGGGTGCTCGGTTCCAAAGATCCTTCCGAGAGATTATTGATAACGACAGAGCCGATGTGCGGCGCCGGGAAAGGAATTTTAGAATAACCCGGGGGCGGGTCAAAACTTAGCGGAGCGACGAAGAAAGGCAATTTATCTACTTTACGTTCCACTCTGTTGTGATCGATCGACGATAAATAGGGAAGATCGAATTTTACGTAACCGTACGGAGGATCTAGGTTCGTCGGACCTACGAAAACCTGGGGACTATTGGGACCGACGTTGTCTAGAACGGCGATAGTTTTCGCATTTTTTAGTATCTTTAAAACATCGGTAATCTTGACGGTATCTAATGCCTTTGACGTGGAACTGTCCATATAAACGGAGAGGGGCGGCTGATTAGGCGACGGGGTGGTAGTGACCTCGCGATAATTCGACTGTTCCTGGTATTGATTGACCCGTGGTCGTTGCCTGCCGCGAGTTTTCTTGAGTCTGGGGTTATCCGTGAGGTGCTGACGACGCGCCTGGTCACGAATCGCTGTTTGCGGCTGAGCGGATTGTAACTGATCCTCCTGTTGATTTTCAAGAATTCTTTGTTGCTCGAGCTCAAATTTTTGCCTGTCTTCGCGTTGTCTGGCCTCTTCCTCGCGGCGTTTCTCCTCCTTGACGCGAAGCTCGGAAAGCCGTCGTCGCTCGAGCTCTTCCTGCCTCTGCTTTTCTCTAGAGTCGCGAATACGATCCAATTCTCGTTGCCTCGCCATTTCTTCCAGCTTTTCTAATTCTTTTCGTTTTTTATCGGCTTCCTTTTGTCGCAACAGTTCTTGCTCTCGTTGAAGAGCTTCTTGTTGCAATCGCGTCTTTCGTTCGAGCGCCTTCTGCTCCTCGCTTAACCTGGTGAACTCTTTCACGCGTTCCTCCTTCAAAAACTGCATCTTCTCTTCGTGTTCGTTTTGGATCTGCTGCAGCACTTGCCGCGCGAAATTTTCTTGATCGGGGGAAAGAGAGGCTTCGTCGATGTTCCCTTGATTCTCTCGTTGTTGATGCTGTTGGCGAATAGGATATTGCTTTCTTCCGCGACCTCTTTTCTGCTGACCTCTTTGCGCTAACGTTTCCGCTGGGACGTATACCAGTTGAATCTACGAGATGTTGCATTTACCGCTATTAAAATTTATATAAATATATCTTTTATTCTTATTTATAATTCTTTTTAATAAAAATTAATGATTTTATTAATACACATATGGCTTTAGAATTTGTAACGAATCAATTTTGATATACATACTTATTTATAAAATTTGTAGAAACGTGTTTGTTATTAATATGACAAAATTATTAAAAAATAGTAAAATTGCTTTTCCATTTTGATTTGTTGTAAATGTTATTATAGGTACCTATATATGTTCTGTAGGTCAATTTGTGATTTTATTACGTGCTTAGTTCCGGTTTTGCACGGTTAATATATGAATTTTGTGTATTCTATCTACGCTCTGATTCTGTTCGATTTAATAATACCATCGCATGTAATGCACATGTAAGAATTAGCCGACAGAACTTTGATCGTATGTATGAGAAGAAAGCATTCTACGAGAATTTTATCGTACGAACCTCCTCCTCTTCATCGCCCACGTTTCCAATTAGAGAAGGCTGCGATAATCCTGGATTCGATTGTCCTTTCAAACGTTTTCCTTCCGGTCTCTGATTTCCGTGTTTCGTTACGTAAGCGTGCGGTCCTTCTTCCACATTTTGACCTTGAATAGGTAAATTTGCTAGTTCCTGATTTTGATAAACTTGACTCGGCCTGTGAAGGAAGTTTTGAGAGGGATGCACTGGCGGAAGTGCTCCCGAGGACGGGGGTACTAAGGCTTCCGATAATTCAGGCGCCGCTTGCAAATTGCTTAAGGAACTCTGCGGTAACACTTGTTTCTCAACCTCGGCACTGTAATCGCCCGGCAGAAACGTTTGAGTCTGTAAACCAATTGTTTTCGATTAAGTCATTTGCGCGAGGGATATTCTTTAAAATTATTTATCAGGGAATGTTCTTTATTTAAAAAAATTAATTTGCCTCTTGCGTTCTCCATGTTGACGAAGCGGAAGTCAATTACCTGAAGAAGTTGCTGTTGAGTTTTAAGCTGCTGTTGCAGCAGGAGGAGCTTTTGAATACTTTCTTGCGTTTTCTGCAGTTGAATTAATTGTTGCTGGTATTGCTGTTGAAGGGCAGGCGGTAACGAGAGGGTCTGGATAGGATTCGATAAATGCGTCCCACTCGAAAGAACTCCGCTTTCCGCGTTACTCCGCGATAGTTGGCCGGACGCGGTGTCCGGATTAGTCAGGGGAATCCACTCGCTGTTAGAGACTTGTCGTGACCATCGTTCAGCCGTGCATCCGCCGAATCCGTCTAACAATGTTAGGACGATGAATACCGCGGTTGGGGTAAAGCATCTCCGCACAATCTAAAACCGACGATATTGATTAATTGATCGCTAAGTAATTAGCTTGGGCGGCTACACATACGCTACGCGACAGTGCAAAATTGCTTTGATTGACTTTACACGGTGGATTTAGGTCAACATCGACATCGATTTGTTTAGGCACAACTTATCATTTTTTTTTTTTTTTTTTACATAAACTATGCTTTCGTGCGCATGTGTTGCGTGTTATAAATGGCGCAAACATCAATTTCATAATACACGACGTATATAAATTATAAATAAAATTATAGTTGGAACTCTACCGCGAATCATCGATTGTTTAGTCCAATTTTTTGATAGTCCAAAGTATGAAAATTTAATTAAATAATTGAAATACAAAATAATTTTCTATATATTCTAATTAATGAAATTATCGGTACTAAACATTTTATAACATTAATAATGATAATAATTATATAGCTTTATTAATAAAATTAATATAGCCTTATTAATAAAAGGTACATATTTTATTATAATGCGCGTATATATCTGAATAAGAAAAGGGATAATAGTTTTATATATCAGGAAAAAGGATGCAAAGTGCATTAGAGGGTAACGGATTAAATGTAGTAACGCTTCGTGCAGTAGACAACAAGAAACCAACCGCAGTTTCACCCAAGTTATCGTGATGCGAATAAGTAATCGAGATCATAAAGCTATGAATAGGTCACATTTTTATAGTTTTAATAACGCTTGTGGTTTCGTAATACGACAAAACTGCGAACAAGCGCACGTATATACACACAATGCTATTAATTACTTCCGATATTAATGCCGATATTTCTCATCAAACGTTTCATAAATCACTTTTTATGACGAGTAAAATCTTTAAACCGGTTATTTTCTCGTTGAGGGAAAGTTATTATTTTACGAGCTAAGGAAAGGTATTTAACCAGATTTAGTAATGTAAATAAATTTATCGTTACGTTTAACTTTATTATCCGTAATCGAATAATTTTTATTCCAATATAGAAAGATTTTCCACTATTATTTTTAACCTTTCGTTTGATTCAATTTAAAAGCAACCTTTAAATTAAATTTTTGCTTTTCTAAAATGGGGAAAGTTTTATACTATGCGACATTTCTATCTCTAATGTTTCCAATTTACTTGTTTTGCGCACACATTGCGAGAGTGATCGATCGTTCATCTCGAAGATGCGAATGACGCGTATTATTGGCTCGAAATAACGTTTCCACTTCATTTAAAGCACGCGGAATTGCACTCTGCCGTATTAATACTCTAGTTTGCGCTATTCCTATCAAACGACTGACTAGTAATGATAAAGAAATAAATCGTCCGCGATCGTATCGCGTAATATCCGATAGTCACGATATCCGGTTTTTACTTAATTTTTAAATAAGACATAATATCATATATGTAATACCGAACTGAAATATGGCTCCGGTAATAACGCACCGTGTATGAATCATTAGGTACAATTACGCGTGTAAAGACAACTTTCACTGAGGCTATTGCTTTTATCTACTTATACATCCGCGCAATCTGATATATTGAGAAAAGTCGCTAATGGTTTTGAACAATTTGTAGATATAAATAGATAATAATTATTGAAATTTTTATTACGAGAGCTTTGAAAGGAGACGGTTGAAAGGAAAGAGAAACTTAATTTCTGGTTAATTTGCTTCAAATTGCGCTTATGTCATTAATTAAAATCTTAAGAGCCTTATAATCGTATAGTTTTACATTGCTTCATGATAACGCGATATATTTCGCAGGAAATATTTCAAGTGTCGAGTGACACGGTGCTCCAAAGTGAATGTAGTCGGCCTTCTAGTCGCGGACACGGAAAATGTAGACACGTGTAACGTACTATCTTTAATCTGTTTTCTACCCGCGAGTATATCGATTCACATAACCATCCACACGCATAAACTTTAAAAAAAAAAGGGTAGCTTCTTTTTTTCAATTTTACGATGTCATAGGCAGTAGATATCTTTGTTATAATTATTAATATGTGCAGTCAATATATTATCGTTGGAAAAACTTGTCGAGTTTGACCGAAGCTAACGAACTGTGAATCGCATCAAATACCGCACGGCGATTTCTAATAAATGACTCCGCTGTGACTGTCTATCTTACGAGATCGCGAGTTGCCAGACGAAATTTTTACGAAAATAATGATCGATGGATTGCACAAGTAACTGTGCAGCAAACAAGCGTATCAACAAAAAGTGAGCAATCTTTACGGCGATGGCTGGATTGCGCCTCAACGTATTGAATTTTTCAAACCGTAATGCAGCCATCGATAATCCTGGAATATTTCAAGCGACTGAAACATGTCGAAGATCGCTATCGCGCTTCTCGCTGATATCGGATACAATTAATCGATGCGCTCGTAACATGATATCGTAGTACTGGTGATGTCATCGGCCAAATAGCAAGAATCTGCTAATTTCTAGGTTTTCGAGACGATAATTTTTGTACGCGAATCGGTCAGGTCTTCGTGCCACTGACACGATTTTGATTACGCGCCTCGAACAAGCCTATATGTAATTTTCATTACGGAACATCGCGTGTCGGACACGGCGCACGATTTTTCTGCTTTCTTCGCGATTGTTTTCCGAGCACATTCCGACCGGCCGTTTTAGAAACGAATTTATCGAGTGTAAAATAACGGCACGATCCACCGGAAGGGTTCGGAAGGAAAAGAAATCGATTCCCAGCACATGAAACCGCTTTGCTCGCGCATATGTGTACATAGCAATGACATTCCGACGAAGAATTATCGTTCCGTCGTTCGGCGAAACAGCACAGGCAATGAAAAATTCACTTGCACGAAGATTTCGTTCCGATAATGAGAGTAACATATGACTCCCATTTTAAATACAATTGTATAACACTAAGAGAACTCATACTAAACTAATTATAAATTTTTAATTAATCAACATTAATTAAAATTAAAAAAAAAATTATAAAATTTACGAACAAGACGTTCTAAATGTGGCACAAGTTTTATCGCAACACGCAACTCTTGACATTTTCTTGTCCTCAGTTTATTACCAAGTATCAATAAATTCTTCTTTCTTTCTTTCTTTTTTTCTTTCTACGGTGACGATTACGCCTGATATTTAGTCAATTGTAAAATGAGCAGTTGTCAGAAAATACACGGCTTAAAAACTGCTAGTTAAAGAATTTTTTTTCTTCTTCTTTTAATTGCATTTGAAAGTACGTTCTGTAGCTACGATACCACCTGTGCCATCACCAATTCCGTTTTCAATCTTAAGAAGAAGGAAGCTTCTCACGCACGCCCAACAGGCGGGTGTGACTGAAGCTGCTTTACCGCGGTCGTCGAAAGAAATGACTTTCTCTTGGCTGGTGGAAGTGCAACGTAAAGTATAAGGTGATATTCCCCGTTCTCGCTGCGCTTCGCTCGTAACCCTGCAAGCCAATGCTGCTGCCGGTAATGTGTGCAATTATCAATCGTCCGCGTTCGCTACATGCCGGATCAGAACGGTTAAAAAGGAGGTCGAGCACCTTTCTCTTAATCCGCGAGGAAGCTAGCCCGGGTCCTCAGATAAAGGCGCGGTCTTAGTATCGTCACTTGTGTTCAGCATAATGATGCTTTTAACAGGTTGAGCGCCATGATAAGATTAAATTAACACGACGAGACGTTATGCTACTTTCCAGCAGCTTTGTTTCTTTAACGATTCAGAAAGATATATATTCTTAAAAGTGCATATTGTAAAAACAATATTCGACCGGTATATGAAACTGGGATAATATAATTATTTAATCGATGTATTTGAAATATCTCTTTAAAAGAAAAATTATACCTATTTTTTAGCATTGTATTCCTCTTTATCGATAGAGACTAACTGATATTTTCGAAGCGTAATTGATGACTGTTAAAAATTAATAATATTTGACGAACGTGTTGCTCCAATTTTTAATTTGATTAATAATTATAACGTCCTGCTCTTACTTTTTTTTTTTTATTGTTCCGCGTCAGTAATGTTTGTTAAAGAAAAAAAAAAAAAGTTTGAAAGATTTCTCTATTCATACAAATGCTTCTACGTAAGTCTTATCCAAGTCCTGAAAGTCTTAGGAAGGACGTACGGACACACGTAGGAGAGTGTGCATAATCCTGTCGAATGTACCGTCTGTAAAAATGGCATATTCGCGGCCTTCGGAATTTCACGCTCTACTTGTACCTTTGCACTATCCTATCCGCAGCCGCTCGCAAACTTTCGTTTCTCAGGTTTTTCGAGAAGGTGTCCGTCGCCGTCTAAGAGGAAAGTACCGGTGAACGATATAAGTTTCGATCGAGTTTCTTGTAAATAGACCTTACACGCGAGCTCAAACTAGCGGTGCACTTTGCGATAACGTCTTACATTGGCTCGCTAGAAGACATATTTCGTCGTCTGCGTTGTACGTGTACATAAATACATTACGGCTTTGAGTTTAACGGCTTCATTTAAGACGAAACCGAATCAGGAAATTTATTATAAATGCATCGTCGATATTATAAGCGTAGCACGCAGATCAAAAAATATATATATATTTTTGTTTGTGTACGAAAAGCTTGTTGATCAGAACTTAATTGATTTGTCGAATTAAGCGTAGAAAAATCGATTAAATATTATGATTTGTATAAGATTATTTTTAATTTTAATTTTTTTTTAATTAGTTAATACTTAAATTTTAAATCAAGTTACGTAACGCGCAAGTTTGATGTTAACGATTTGAAAAGATAATGCTTATTACTAATATACGTTTCTCTAGAGATCTGTCATATAATTCAAATCGTAACATCGTTCAATCTCATCGTAATTAGCACAAGCTATTGTTCGTTCTGTCTATAACAGCCGCGGCGAATCTGATGAAGATATGCAGCAACATGCGGGGCAATAATACACAAACGAGCGATTGTTTTCACTGAGAAAAACGATAGTGTAGATATCCGGATATTTGTAGATTCGTTTTCTACGGTTGAACAATCCCATGTTTTTTGCACTTTTCACGCATTTATTTCTTAACGTAATACAACTTTAAAAGGCTGCAAAGGCTCGTTTCACGTGAACGCAATAATATGTCTTCTCTCTCGATCTCTATTCGATCAGTTCCCGTCACCGCGAGATCACCGACAGGTTTCACATGCTCGATCCGGTCGGATGGCCGACGCCTCATCGGCGTGCCACTTATTGTCGCCGACTTTCCTCGGCGGTGTGTTCCACCTTTTACTTTCGCCTTCCTTCCGAACTTTTGGCTTCCACTCGAGCGCGCTGCACCGAGACCGATTCGGACGTTGATTCTTTGGCTATCGCGATAGATCGCTTACTCGTGCGACTTCCGACCATAAAAAGAAGAAAACGGCACCCAGTCAGGAAATGCGAGAAACCTAACGTGTAACGGTTGACGACGAGACCCCGGGCCGATGTAGAAATTTCTTCAGCTCGAAAGACTGAAATAATCTATCTGATCAAACTTAGGCGAGCTCTGCACTTTTACCGCACAATTCCCATTTCGAAAATTATTCTGCCTCGGTCAAACAGAATCTTAATTGATTTAATTTAATTGGAACGTCGATTAGTTTCAATAGCACATTGTCGTTAGGTCTTGAGACACGCCGTGTGACCGCTGGGACAATGACATCGCGTCGTCACGAGGTCATTATCCTTGAATCAGATATACCTGGACGCGACAATGACTTAGGATGCGATGAGATTAATGGGGAAAACGATTACGGAATTAGTCGCACGTGAGTCGCGATTGTGTGTATTGTTCGCACGGCGAATGTAATTTTTTTTTTTTTTTTTTTTTTTTTAGTAATTTCTATAGGTCTGTAAGAAAGTATCGTGACATAACTAATTCTATCTTCGTCGCGAGTTTTATCAACTTTCTCGCCGAGTCTTTGTTTGCAGAAAAAAAACGTAATTAACTTCGTTTAAATAATCTATGTTTCAGAAATTCTCTTTTTAC
Organism: Cardiocondyla obscurior; assembly: GCF_019399895.1. Classification (NCBI taxonomy): domain Eukaryota; kingdom Metazoa; phylum Arthropoda; class Insecta; order Hymenoptera; family Formicidae; genus Cardiocondyla; species Cardiocondyla obscurior. The sequence continues at coordinate 5,736,008 of NC_091870.1, read as the reverse complement.
ACTTGTGAGGTAATTGTCGCTCAATTCATTATAAAACAGTAGCGCTTCACTCGCGAATAATCTAAATACTTTTTGCACTTGATTAGAACTTTTGTTGCATAAGAATCGAGTTTTTACATACTTTTTTTTGGAAAGAAATTCTTTCTTCGTGATAAAGCGATGTTCGTTTGCTCGGCATTAAAGGCGTGACGCGCGGGTTTCGTCGCGGTGAAACATAATTAAGAAGAGCAGAGATCGCAAATTTTTTCCTAGCTTTATTTTGCTCGCGGGAGCGACACGCGATGGAAGTATTAAGAAGCCGGAGGCGGGGAATTCTATTCTTCTGCTCGGTTACGTGCCACTTAGCTCGGACTTTGGCTGCGAAGATTTCCGCCTACGACTGACCTTCCAGCATTGGAGAACTATTTTGACGTCATACTTTATCGTGAAACTTGGAAAATTTTGCAGCTTCGCGAGAAAGTTATAATTTAATGCTACACTTAAAAAATATATTATGGGTCGCGTAACAATAAAAAAAAAAATTATAATATATTGCCGATGCTTTTATAAAACTGTTCGCAGAGCGCATAAAAATGTTAATGAAATAATTAACCGTGTCCTGAAAAGTTATACATTGTATTAAAAATGTCACTTAATTATTTGTCCCCCAGTGCTTTTAACAAATGTTAGAGCATTCGATTTGAAAATTAATTGCCTTCTCTCTCGAGACCATATGCGAACATTAAATTAATTAATGAGCGTACGTATGCATTCGCGTTATCATCAATTAGGATTAAACATGCAAAAGTACTCGGTGTACCGAACAATGTGTAATAAATCTAGACCAAACATGAAATTTGCTTAATTTAGGGAGATAAATTTTGACCTATTTACATATAAATAAATGTATACGTAACTAAAATGTTTAATTCTATTCCAAGTAAAAAAATCCAACAAATGTAATTTTAAATTTGTTATAAACTTATTGCGCATAATCTCAATTTTTTTTAAGAATCAATTGTTATTTTTACGTTTTTTTTTTTTACATTAGTTCTTATTATTGCAATTAGTTTTATTTTTTTTACAATTAAAGAAATAGTACATAATATTTTAATATAATTAGGCAGAACGTTTTTCTTTGTCCGTAAACATGGACCGTATGAACAAATTTCACCCTGCGCGGTGGATGCAAGTAGGCCGCGAACTATAATTCAGGCATCAAATCGTGCGATCGGAGATTGAACTCATATTCAGATTTCACTTCAATAATCTGTCGAAACGGGCCCGGGCCAGGAGAAAGGAGACGCCTCAGCTATGGAAAATCGAATAATAGGCAAAAGTCTCGGAATTATTCGCCAGCGGGAACGAAATGCGGGTCAGTGTGTGAACAGCTCCTCGCTCCTTATGTCGCAATTCAGGAGGTCAGCGACCGGTCTTTCTTTTCTCTTTATCTCTTTCTTCATCGCCACGTTGCTTGTTCATCCTAATCCCAATTTTAACGAAAAGAAAATTTTATCCGCGCACGCCTTCATCTTCGCGCGATACTCCGGTTATCTATGGCCAATTGAAGTTACACAATCTTAGTCTTACACCGACTACCTCGAACGACATTTCGATACTCGTGAAACACGCTTTACGGAAGAAAGATCGTTATCGATACACGCGGAGTGACATTTCGCGTAAGAACTCACTCCTGCTTTCTCTTTCTATTTTTTGTTTCTTCTTTTCATTTCTTTTTTGCGATAGATTCGGCGATCTTTAACGCGCTCACGTTGAACGAGTTACAGACTCTTGTTTAACTTCGACACGCTCATTAAAAGTTGATGAAGCTTATATTTTTCTGCCATGTTGTACGTGACCGGTTATTTGATTTCACAGTACACCGCAATTCCTTAATAAGATCTGCGTTTATAAGCACGAAGACTTGAATGCAAACTGTATTCAGGATAATCGTAACGCGAAAAAAAAAAAAAAAAAAAAGGAATCGTAAATTACACACGCATGATATCCTATGACCCAATTATAGCTGATTGGGTGGAATATAAGTACAAGACCTATGTCTTCATGTGCACGAATTTTTAAGGTGAAATTTATCGGTATTATCTGCAGTGAAATATTTCGTTAGTTACGCCCGTAGGGAAATGTTTTTCGTGCTCGAATATTATCGCTATTTAATATCCGGTAGTATTTCTTAAGTTGTTTAGTAGCCGTAAATTATATACTGTGAAATTTTACAGCAGACCGGCATGCAGAGCGTAAGTTAGAAAGCGTAGTAACGCGGGAGACGCATCGACACACTAGTCTATTTTACAATTATCTCGCTATTCGAGAGATGAAAGAATGCAATCGTAGATATTTAAGATTACTTCCGGATTCGTATATTGAAAGGGATAAATGTAAAAGGCTACATATACGTTTTCACACATCATCTTGCAAGAACGGTTTACGAAATTATAGTTTCGAAACATTCAAATGAAACAATATTTTGTATATTACTTGTTCGATATTTTCTCTAAAATTTAAATTTTTGTTTTTGTAAAATTGATAAAATTGATCAAATAATTTGCAAATAAAATTAAGCAGTCATAGTTTAAAAAAATAATTGCTTATTTACATAATGTATTTAAAATATTAAAAAACACTTTTTTTTTAATTACGTGTGCAATGTTCAGGAAATGAGAAAAAAATTTTTTGCAATGAATAATGGTAAAATATCTGCAGCTCTTAACATTTACATATTTTATTTTTAAAAGAGGTCAAACAACATCCAGGAAGGTTACTTTCTACTGTTAATTAGGTGCACGTTCTGTTAATGGAGATACAATTCAGTAAACTATTATGCAGATTTATGCAAAGCAGATTCTCTTTGTTTTGACTTTTTGTGAAATTACAGTAATTTATATGCTATAGAAATACTAAAAAATAAAATAATTAATTTATTAAATTTTGTTTTACAGAATTATATGTAAAACTTTTTTCTTATTACATTTAAATATTTTATTTTATTTCTTTTAATATAAGTTAATTATTGAATTATAATTTATTAGCATTTAAAAGTAAGAAATGTCAAAAAATTCAATTTACTAAAATAGGTTTCTAAATATAATTAATAGTAGAAAGTGACATTTTTCTTGATATTTGACTTCCTTAAGGAAACGTATAATTATACCAATTTAGTATAATTATTGCAGTTTATTATCCATCATTTTCTATGCTAATTAGTCAGAAATTATTTGAGGTCGTGCAGATGTACAGTTGGAAAAAAATTTTAACGCTATCTTACGTTATACACTAACTAACCATTGTGTAGGGTGGATGTACTTCCGCACTAGGTCACAGCACCACCCTCGACCTACTGTCGGTTTCTCTCGCTCCTTTTCTGTTTTTCTTTCTCTTTTTTTTTTTTTTTTTTTTTTTTCCTTTTCTCGCTCTCTCCTTCTTTCTCTCGACACCTACGAACTTCACGAAGTAATATCGCTTTGTTTACTGATCGCGTACCCCGCACTCGTTCACATCGCACCACCGGCACCCCATGCCGTCTTCTTGTACCCCGGTTTTATCGTAATTAGAACTCGATTTCCCCCGTCACTACGAGCCGCCTCCGTTCGTCCACCAAGTCTGGAGCGGAAAAAATTGTCGAATGTACGTGATGCTTCGTTGACACGGTTGGTACACGTACGGTCTTAGTGAACACGGGCAGTTTGAACGGGCTGTCCCAGAATGGACAGGCTATATAGATATCCCCTCCAGAAAACGACGGGGAACTCGCGGGCAGGAACCCGGGTACCACCGGCGAACCGTGATCCAGGAGAAAGCCTCTCCTTCGTTTGCACCCACGGTGTTAGCTCGCGTTAGATATCACTCTGAGGGATGAGTCTCATCATGCTCGGAATTATTTCTCTTTGTTCGTAGGTGTTAAAATTGATCCGAAAAAATGTATTCGAATGAGTAAAGGTACTCTCTTTTTTTTTTTTTTTTTTTTTTTTAATCTTTTTCAGGAAATAAAGTGATAAATAAACGCTGTGTATTAATATTAAAAAAAAATTTAAAAGAAAATTTATTATATTGCAAAAAAAAAAAAAATAGCTTAGACGAGTAAGTAGTACAGTATGGAGATGTAATTATTAAAAATTTATGACAGTAGAAGATACTACTTTTAAAAGCATTGTATTGCATTGCATTGAGTATTTATGAATCTTTGCTTTGTGTGAAAATAAAAAATGGTTGAAAATCGTCCTGACGAAATCGATCATTTTCCATTTGTGCTCTGCGATATTAACATGTCCCGCTCTGATATCTTTTTGCAGCGATTCGGTCGGGCATCGTGTTTGAATTTGAACCGCGATATGTTTTATGCATCGGCTACGTTGAATGTTCATATATCGTAATGCATCGATAAAAAATTAATCGTTGTCAGTTGTGGTAGAGATTTAATATCGTTTTGTCAGTATTTTATATTTAGATAATTAGAATAAAAAACATTTTTTAGTATATATGATTGACATATATTATTTTGCAGAGAGAGAAAAAAAGACGGAGAGAGAGAGAGAGAGAGAGAGAGAGAGAAAGTTTACAAATTAAATAAAAAAAAAATAATAATAATAACTTAAAATTTTTATAAATGTAGCAAGAAAATTGTGCGAGGCAATGAAACTTTGTACAGCAGATAGTAGATAATAGCGAAGTTAGATTTTATAAAACTACGCTTTCCACTTCAACTTTATTACTTAGTTCGTGTAGGAGTAAAGAATGGGCGGATATTGACATAAAATTTGAAAGCCTTAACCTACTCCAGTCAAGTGTTTGTACAAGTACGTCAAAAGTCTGCGGATAGAGCATAAAGCTTATTTTAGATCTAAAAAATACAACTTATTCTTTATAATATGGATTCTCAAACATTTCCTAGATGTGCGACATTTCGAGTTAGAGAATTTTGTAACAACCAATTGTTATGGCGATTTATAAATCGTCTGATAAATTCTTCTTACGAGCCTTCTGATAGAAAGAGCTACTCATTGTCAGTTTCGGTCAGAGCTCAAGCAAGGCGAGCGAAAGAAGTGAGAGGCGAACGGAGGTGTATGCGTGTTACTTGTTCTTATGCAATTTCTGATTGGAATCGTGGGTCAGTCAGTTCGTCGACTCTTACGGAAATATGCGCTAGCTACGATCCTCTCGCCCGCAGGAAGGAACGAAGCGTCGGGATTAGGAAACGCATTGGCTATCAGCCGCGTCTGGAGCATATCGTTGATTTTTCTCGTGACCGTTCTCAGGATGTTGCATCCAACGGTACTGCTGAAAGAAAAAATAATTTTTCGCATTTTCTCACAAACAATAACTTATTCCTCGAAATTATTATTTTTTATTTGAGTCAAACTTTAATTGATGTAAAATCGTTATTTATGTATGGCGTACCGTTATATAGTATTTAGAATAAAACAAATTTATAGAAGGTCGAGTAAATATTCGAATTGAATGCCCGGATATACGGAGTGCTGATGATTGCATAGTTTTCAACATTCGCACGGCCTCACGGACATCAGACATGTTTTACGTTGTCCTCCATAAAACGATAAAAAATTACATTTAGGAGTACATTAATGATCTGGCAAATAAATAGATTTTTATTAAATGTTTATTCTTTTGCATAGTGTACGAAATAACAGATTTGATATTTTTACACAATGTGCGAGAAATTAAATATTTAAATTAAATTGGTGAGGATTTGAAAATTCCAAGTACACTTTCCACTCGTTTGAAACGATCTGTCCGTAATTTATATTTGTTAAAACGTTTAATTTGAGCAGACACTTCTTTAAGACGATATTTAGATTTCATTGTCTAATTGTGCCAGCAAGGATGTTCTTTAATTGTGCGGCGTCTCTTATCGATTAGTTCACTCAACCGACTTATTGTGGGTGCATCAAATAAGCAAATGATGGTTGAAACGAGAGTGAAAGCGAGAGAAATTTGCGGTTCGCTTTATTAAATCTATTGTCGCAAATATAAGTACACGAAGCATCTTTGCATCGTGTCATTGTTCCCGAAAATGGATGTTAATCAATTTGCATAATCGCTGTTGTGTACAACCTTGAGACTTGAGCTACAAGCTTGTGCTGATCGGAAAAACATAATTTCTCTTTGCCGTAGAAAGTATTCATATCTGCCGGTAATGTAAGCTGTGAAAGTAAAGTATATCTAGTCACCATATTGGTTCTATTGTATCTGTTATTATCAAAAAGGAGCTAATAAAGAAACTAAACAATTTTCCCGTAGATAGCTGGAAATCGGTTAGCATATAGAAAAGAGAAAAATTAATCAAATAGATTTCGCAAATAATACAACTTTTAATTTGAAAGTGAAATAACCGAGTCTCATTTTAGTTTAAATAATTAATTAATGAACATATAAATAAAAATACCGTGTAAATAGTCACAACTAGATCTCCATGGACGATATATATATGTATATTATGTTACTTTCATGAATTTATTTAACCTGTTCTGCTCTGTAAAAGTATTACAACAGGTAGAATAACATCTTTATCTTGAGTCAATTTTAGAATTTAATCTTTAGCATTTGTACAATAAAAGTCAACGTACAGTTTTAATCGCGCAAAAAAAAAAACGAACAAAAAATTGTATAATATTATTATTACAGGATTTATCGCACAAATCCATGAAAGTACCTTTGTGGACACTCGCCACAGCTGTTCTCACCTATTTAGACCTTCGCCTTTCCTTTCACTGGCACTGTTGCGATTCCATAAAAATTAGCACCGCTCTATGTAAAATTTTCCGTGCGTGCATTTGTCATAGAGTTTTCGTGAAACACGGCATTTTATGAGGATTCCGGCGTCTATCTCGTGAAATGTCGGCAGAGATATAATCAGAATCTTCATAAAATGCCACAGGGTAAATCCATGAAATATACGCGTTATAAGAAGACATTACCGTAATTTGCGCAATGATTGACGTTTCTGAGAAAACAATTTCGCAAAAAGTTTCTCTCATTTGTCTACTTGACAATAAACGGCAGTGTTCTGCAAACGGCTAATCGGGATTATCCTTGAGTATAAAATCTTGTAGTGTACCGTAAAATGTGCGGTTGCTTTGCGTAAAACATATTCTTTGCAAAGACGTAATTTTTTCGTAACATAGAAAGAGAAAGAACTGTCGCAGTAGATTTTTTTTTTTTTCCCTCGCCTACAGCTTATCGAATAGATTTTTACTTGACAAAAACCGATCTAAAGACGCGTAGAAGTTTTTTTTTTTTTTTTTTTTTTTTAAAAAAAAGCGAGATTACCGTCACGAGTGATGCTAATTGATTGTAAAGACAATAAGGTTTTCCCGTCTCGTGCCTTAGGAATCGCCGCAGGTGAAAGCAACCCACCCATGAAACAAAATGCATTTCTACCTCGTGGCCATTCCTCCTCATCACGCGCTTCTCCTATGCAATTATCTTAATAATCTGCCGCCGTATCATCGTCTCGAGCGTCCTTTCCCTTCGTCCCGTGGTCACGACGACGACGGATATTGTGGCGGCTCAATTTACAGTGATTTGACTTCGTTTGCCTCTTGCAAAAGGATCGCGGAGAATGTCTCTCCGGCCGATTTGATTATCGCGCGAAGATATCTCATAATTCGCAAGTAGCGAAATAACACGATAAACGGCGAGTAGATGCCTTGGTTAATATCGTTCCAATTACTAAATTGCGCGGTCTAGCAGTAATAACCGCAAATAAATATAATCCATCTTAATGACGATCCAATTGGAAGCAGGGTCAAGTATTTTAAATGAGACTAAATTTGTTTAATTGAAAAAATACCGATCGACATTCTTGTAATATTGACAACATAATTATCTATTAAATAATCTATTGAATAATAATAAAATAATTGCAAAGTAGCATTACAATCTAAAGAACCAACGCAACGTGCACAAAAATGTTAACTGTAGTTAACATATTATATTACGTAGATACCGGTTTTAGACACAATACCAATCGGATATTGCATAATACAAGCGTTAATAGCTCGTAATTATAATACATTCTGCAAAACAGGATTAAATTACCGTACTTGCTCTAAACTGGAAATCAGTTGAGTAAAAAGAAACAATTAAGTTTCTCTTCATTATTATTTAATTATTATTTCACGCGCGCATTACTATACACATAGATGTAAATAATATGAACCATTTATAGTATTAAAAATTCTACAAACAGATACACTTGGAGTTCTTTCAAAAACATTTTTTTTTAGCAATTATCTCATCGCAATAATATTACACTATTCATGGTGTTACGCAGCATAACATCATAATTATCTCGACGCGATACAATTCCGCACAAAATTGCTAAATTTTGCGTGTATTATGCAAAATAATTTACTCGGGGAAAGAACACTTTGCGTTTTCTTTATCACGAAACAATATTAACGAATGTAATTTCTCTCGGTGACTTGCGCCGTGGATTTTGACGACGCAGCATCGCGAATTGCATGATTAGATTAATTACAAAGTCATGACGTCGTAACATCATCATTCCTTTCTCTGTTTAAATCGAGTCTCCTTCTTTCGAGCAGAATCGCAATCGTGTTTTGTGTATTGCACTCAATAGTTTCAATAGACAGTTTGCGAAATCAAGAGTCAGAAGGCAGTCTTTGTTAAAATTTTAATTAGTTAAAATTTAATTAAACATTATTACGTAGGTGTAATTTTCGTTTTGCCTACGTATTAACTTTTTATGCGTGCATTTGCGATTTCTTTCGCGTAACGTTTAAGTGTCATCCCATTAGGATCTTTAATGAATTTATTATTTCAAATAGAATAGAGAAAGCCGCGAGAGCGAATCGATGTAAATGCATACGTCACACAGCCTCGAAAAAGGTGAGCGCGGGAGCTCCGATAGATGAGCAATGAACTTGACCGGAAGTGGGTCAGGGTGAATCTCCTTTAAGCACAGTGACTATCTGCGTGACTTTTCAAGCACGACGAATCGTTTACCTCTTCCTCAAACAAATTTATATAGATTATTTGATTGAATCGTATTTAATTATTCTTTTTTTATATATTAATAAATAAATATAAATTAAAATATTAATAAATAAAAAAAACTAGACTATCGCTGGAATGTGCGTCTGGTCACCCGCAACTATAACATACGCGCGGTACGGCATATAAAAAATACGCGCTCAACAAGACCTTGAATAGAACAGAGTATTAACAGCAATTTTTCTGTTTCAGATAATATTCTACCTATTGAAGGAGGATCAGCCCGAGATCCCGCGGACATCCTGAGAGGAGGAGGAGGAGGAGGCCCGGGACGGGCATCCTGCCCCGGCGGAGCAACTTTTAGGTGAGAATTAATTTTTTTTTTAATTTGTCATTTTATTAACTTTATTTTTATTTATATTTTTTTTTTTTTTATTAAAAAATCAAATATATACGCGTAATTTTTTTTATTTGAACATTAACTATTTTCAACACGTCTACATTAATATTGTTTAATTTAATGTTACAGCCACCGGCGGAATTCATCAACTCCGCTGATGCTCATGCAGATTGGTGAGTCACATAATTTTTTTTTCTTAACTTTTATTTGGGGTCTCTTGAAAAATAGCGCGCGCGTAATGTACGCATGATTCCTTTCTAGTTATATAAATAGATTATTTTTGTGATATATTAGATCGTAATATTAAATTGTCGGGTTATATAATATTTAAAAACTGATGCTTTTGAAATTCACCCACGTAACTCGGAACAACAAATAAAACGTTAAAACTGAAGTAAATCGTAATTGCGTTAAACACGGTCTTGTTATATTGATAGCGCGAAAGTTTCCGTTGAAATTTCATGGAGATAGCACATGATCCAATTCAATCTTCTTGTTATGCGAGGCAGATTTAGCGCAAGTCTTGCGTAACTGAATAACAGTTACGCTGTACGTCAGTTTACATCTTTCGATGTAACGCGAATTAGTTGATACGTAACAATATGAAATCTTAGAATCGTCGTTACATAGGAAGCGTCGCGATGCAAACAAGTCGGCGTTCTGTGCACGACGCTTTCTCCCACAGAGATTCCGATTCTTAAATATCTGAAGAAATAAGCTTGTAGGCTGAATTCGCGGAGGAGGACAGATATTATCTGTTGGTTTTATTAACGATGCGCAGCAAGTCAAGAATATTCGGGAGGGAAAATAAAAAGTACGTAAAGGATTCTCAAATCGAAAGACCGCAGACAGAATTCCGATCGAGATTCGCTCCTCTATTGTATTACATTACGAAATCACTTTCAGACACGTCGCGATAATATAGGTAATCGCGTGCAATCAGAGTGCAACGAATATTAATAATTTTACCATCAAGAAATCTATCGAGAGTCTATCGAGGAATCTACCTTGACCGGCTTGATCCTTTCACAAATTTCGTTCTAATAATTTTTTTTTTTTACTGGGATATATTTCTTTAAGCCAAGAGTTTAATCGATAACTGATAACTTTTTCACTCTTTTATTGTTGAAAGTATGAAATTATGACGTTCCTATTAGCTTTCACATTTAAGAAACGCAAAACTTTTCATTTGTTTTTCCTTTTTTTATTTCTGCAGCGATTAAGTGAAATCAAAGTTCTCATGTTTTCCTCCGTCCCCCTCCCCCCTCTTTTTTTCGGGAGGATTTTTACATTGTAGATTCTTATACACAGAAACGTTGTACAGTTTCCACAGTACTTACGATAATAACTTCCACTTACCTACGTAACTCGTGTCGCAACGCATACAAATTAGGCATTTTCTAGGTCGAAGTCTCTCTGAATTCGCCGCGCAGCCTACTTTCAGATGCGCGCACAAATTCGCGGGCAACGCCTATCGCGATCGTATCGATGTAATACATCAGCGACTTAACTTTTGCTAGAAAGGGTGCAGCCACAATCGATTACATACGGAACTGGCGAGGTAAATCCATTGTTGCGCGAGCGACCTTTGGAACCAATCGGGAGCCTGCCTTTTCCTTCCTCACAGATTTTCTCACGAATTGAAATTATTAGTATCGGTTTTATCCCATACGTAATTGGAGCTTTCTCTCTTATGTAGCAATGTTGATAAATATGTGTAAAATTTAAACTTGATTATATTCAATTTTCTACTCCGTTAGGCTTTAATTTGAAAATTAAACGTTATATATTTAAGCGTACAAAATAAAAAGTAGAATTTTAATTCTTTTCCTTAATTAAATTTTTGTTAAGCAAGGAAACGGAAAAATTTTTTTTTCTATTTTACTTTATGCTGTTTTTTTTTCTTCTTTTTTTTCTTTAAACATTTAGTGCAATTGAATCGTGTAATTAAATTATAATTCAGAAATAAATAGAAACTGTAAATTTATTTTATATGAATTTGGCTTTCTTTGTTATTCATACTTTTTCTGGCATACCAAAAAAATTGTTAGTATATTATACAAAAGACTGGTTTAACCCGCGCATCACAGCTTGATAATTAATTATTACGCGTAAGGAAATTGTGTCACGAAAATGTTTCAAGAACGAGAAGATGAGTATTTCGTGAAATGTCAATTTGCTTCGGTTAACATACGATGCTTCTCGTTGGTCACGATTACCGAATGTAATATCTTAGAGATTATACAGCGTGAACGTTGCGTAGGCAATCTGCTACACGGAGAGTAATCGCTTCGCATTACATCATTCGAGCGGAAGTACGACTATAATCCGTAAAATTGTAACATTTCCCTGCGAAAACTTTTACAATGACTCTCGCGCACGGTTCATTCCGCCTTCTTCGAAATCGCCTCGGCTGCAGCCGAGTGTACGTCCAACGCGTTCGAAATTATCGGCTTTACAGGAAATCCGTAATAAAGTGCAAACGTTCGTCCACGAAACGCGACGATAGGTCCCACGAGAAGCGTTTGTGAAATAAGAATAATTAATGTAACCGACCCTGTTAGACAAAAGGTCAGACTGGCTGCTCTCGAAATAAATTTCCGATGGGGTGAGATCCGTTCAGATATATGGGCTATTATTGTTTTGTGTACATGTGTTTATCGCATGCGTTTTCTCGCGCGTCCAAGTGTCACGTCAAAATGCAATATTTATTAAGGCCACGGCCAAAGAGGAAAGTCTTCTAATTGTTTCCCTGAGAAGTTCTCAACCGCCCGATTGTCGATCTGATCGCCGTTACGTTACAGACGGTCCATCCGTGTGACGTTCGGTATGTATACGCGATAAATATGAATAACTATGAGAGGAGAGAGTCGTGGAGGAATCTTACTTTCACATTTGGATTTCTGACCAGGATCCGCTTTTCAATGCCAACACTTTTTACGACTTCTTCCCATAATTTTGCAAAATTTGAGATGCCACTCCTATACGTTGTGAAATGAGACAACTTCTCTGTTACAATGGGTCGTAAAAAAGAATTTCTACTTGATATTTTAAGCTTGAACACGATAAATCATTATTTGTCTTTTATTTTGAAAGATAATTCTTTATTGCGAAATCCATCTATTAAATATATATTATATTTTAAAATCATTTTTAATTCAGAATTGTATATTAGATTCTATCAATAAATCTAATTATTTTTTTTTTGTTTTAATTTCTATGCTAACTAGTGATGTAAAAAGAGATGTTAAGTATAAATGAAAAGATGAATAAGAAAAGGATTAGGAGAAATGAACGATTACCTTTTTACGGATAATTATTAACTGATTCTGTGCAGATCCTTTTTAACTTTCTTTTTAATTTATGTTAATTGAAGTGAATGTAGGTTAATTGCATCACTATCGTATAATTATCGAGTTGCTGTTCCATTTCCGTCCATGTTCCTATCACTCAACACTTTGTAACGACTAGATTCAACTAAAATACCTTCTATATCCTTTTGTTTTAAATCAGAGACTGAATCTATTAACCTGGACTATTGAAATTTTCACGCGAAAACTGCTGGAAAGTTACATTGCCGATGGTTATAGCTGCTGGTTCATCCAGTTTTCTCAATTCTTGACGGATACAGATCGAGTGCGTGTATCGAGACAAACGAGACGAGCCTTTTTTTATATTACCACCTGTTTTCATTTTTTTTTTTTTTAATACTTAATACTTGTCGAAACTTTCTTTGAAAGCAATCGTTATTTTATTTTAACAAATACAATATAATTGTAAATAATTTTTTTTTTTTTTTTTTTTTTAATGGTTCAAGTAAAGTTTTTTTTTGTTTTAAATACCGTAACCTGTTATAAAATAATAAAAGTATGAGAATATCTGCTATAAATATTGTAAACAGCCCGTAAACAGCAAATAGGTTTGTTAGCGATAAAACTCTGCTAAAACAAAAGGCTATTAAACTTGGAAAAAGATGCTGTAATTTATTGAAGCACGAGTAATACGTAAAAAGATATATAAAAAGAAATATTCCATCACATTTATGTGTGTCGGGCCAATGAACGATTAAGGTCTTTAACGATGCTTGTTTCACGAGAAAGTGGTAAACGGCGTATTTATCGAGCCACTGATGCTTGGTCATCCATACTCTCCCGATGAGGACCCAAATCCGACCGGTCAAACGTGGCCTCGACTTTCACCTTCACGTGCAAGGTCTAGGCCGTCGTTTTATTGGTCATTATCATATTCTTAGCTCGATGACGGATAGGCTAGTTCTTCCTCCATTAAACTTTAAAGACAACTTCTACGTCGGTAATCGAATAAAAATGTAATCCCCAAGTGAGATAATTTAGTCTTTCGCGAATAAGCCTGAAGCAAAAGTATTTGTATACCTTGATTTGCGCTTTTGATTAAAAGAATAATTAAAAGAATTGTCTTTAAAAATCAAGATTTGTGAAATTATCACAATCTCGTACAGCTTTATTTTAGATCTTGACTAGCTGGTAAGATTGCTTCACTCTAAGTAAAAGTATGAAACTGCATCGAGTATTATGCGTAGGTAATATTTTCGCAAGAATGTAAACAAGCGGCAAATTGAATGTGCTTGGCACGAAACTCTCTTCCACAGGATAAAAATTTCTTTTCAAATGTACGCAGGGTAAAAAATATCACCTTCTATTTATTAAGCTGATTTTTTTTAAATAAGTTGTTTAATAAAAAAACGAACGCACAATCGAAATCGAGAGGCTAAAGTCAAACCAACGGCTAGCTAAAATCTCTTGAAATTTATTCAGGATCGCGATACGTATCAAGGCTGTTGAAAGCGAGGTTGGCCTTCTGAAGTATAATTATCTTTTTCAGTACTCGATATATAAAAAGATATCTGTAAAATCTATTTTATTTTACTCGCTTCACGGACGTTTTTCCTTTGTCCGGCGGGATTACTTTCGCATCATGTCGAGCATGACATGTCATTAAACAACGTGGTGTCGCGTTTGGAAAAGATCATCGGGCAGCCTACAATATACATTCTGGTAAAAGCTTCTCAATTTTATTTTGTCGAGGGGCGCGGTTTTACTTTCACCATTCGGGACGGCATTCTTCGACAGCGGCGCGTGCACCTTTTCTTGCCTCTCTTTCTTCGCGGTGGCTATGGAAAGTAAACCGCGTTTGACACATCGGGGTCGCAAAAAAGGATGTGAGGTGACGGAACTGCGAAGTAACACGTAAGCGACCGTCAAGGATAACGCGGGGTTTCCTACTTGTGTAATCTTTACCGGTCAAAAAAAAAAAACTCGCGGATATAACACGCATATTGCACTACGAGGCTTACGTAGTTTAATGCGTTAATAATAGACTGAAAAGCGCGCGTTCGAATTATTAGCGAGAGTACGCAATCGCGTGCGAAAACACTTTCTTTGTTCGCGACAGTAAGAGAATTAAAACGTTTCATCGTAACGTGAATTAATATTGTATATGCAACGTTAAATTACTGCAATTTTTTTTTTTGCTTATAGATATCCGTTATCAAATAATAATAACACAAGATTAGTCGTAATTTGTGGCAGAATAGACTGTAATTTTGTAATTATCATTAGCGAATCTTACTAATTTCTCACGGTTCTTAGCCTCGCTGTAGCATATTCGAGTTATGAATTTAAATACGCATTTAACAGTAGGTATATATAAAACAGTTTCGGTAACACGCAATTTTATCGAGTTCAAGAGCTTTGAAAAGTGGCCATTAGTGCGCGAAAGATAGTACGCTTAAAAGGGTGGCAAACAAAGAAGCAGGAAACAACGGGTGGATATTAAAAGCTTCGTTTATTTCTTAATTTCTTTTACCCCTTTTCATATTATGAATATAATAACGATTCTTATCACGCTTTGTCGTAAGTACAGCTTATCGTCGGAACATCAAGAACGTTGGTCGAGGACGCCGGAGTGAGCTCGATCGACTTAACAATTTTCGTTTATTATCTAAAAATTCAGACAGGGTTGTTGTCTGAATTTTTTGACTTTTTCTTCTTATAGTGAACGACTCGACTGTAAAGAGAGCTAATATTCACGTTGATCGAGCTCTTCCGGAAAGCTCAAACGCAACCTTCCACCTCGATAACATGTTCGTCTCGCTCGTTATATTATTAAGTCAACCGATCGAATCACATTGCATTTTCTATCTAAATTCCTTAAGGATCTCCCTTTTTTTTATCTCCTTCTTTCTGTCTTATCGATTAGGAAGTAGACAAACGTGTGCGGAGCGTTTCGTTTGATCCAAGCGATCTATTTGCAGCCAACGTCTAGAAAAACATACGTGGCTTTCGCAAATGTTCATGATTCTTTCATATCTTTCCCTTAATGACTAAACATTCGAATGAAAAGTCGAAATAACACACGAAGAAATTGGAGCATGCAAATTCGAATGTGCGCGCGAGTGCGTATGTATGTATGTATGTATGTATGTATGCGTGTGTACGAGTGTATAGGCGTGTCAGTTTTATTATATGTCTGCTACAAACTGTTGTTCAGAAAGATGCGCATCTTCCAAAATACGAATGTGTCTTACATTCGCACTCTAAAAAATTTATTTCTTTCGTAAACATTATACGCATAGAGTAAATTAAACTGGAAGGCTTATTTGTCCAAATTGTTTTAAATTCTTTTAGAAATTACGTGTTACAAAACTGTGGAAATTATTATACTACAGAATATCACAAAACTTTCCACAGTTTTAGTACAGAATCTACATTTTTATAAGAATATAAGATAAGTTAAAAAAAAAGAAAAAAAACAAGTTCTGTAATTTAAAATTTGAAACGTTTACGGTTAGATAACAATTTAGCAATTTAAATATATCTAATATATTTTATTCTAATAATTTCATTTTAAAACATATCAACTAAATCTGACATAATATATAATTCAATGTACCAATAAGTATAGTTACAAAATTATTCTTTCGTTGAAAAAGTTGACTTTAAATTTTTGACTTTTTTAAGATTAAAGTTCTATTATTAGTCTAATTGTAAAACATATATGTATATGTGTGTATTTTGTATTGCGCATATTGCAGCTGCTTTTCGAAAACAGTGTGGCAATAAAATGGAAAGCGAATAGATTGTATCAATCGTGGAAAGAGGATAGAATCTTACTATGGAAGTACAAAATTGGAAGAGTAGAAAAGGACTAGGAATAGTTAAAAAATAGGTTCACAACTTGCGAAATGTTCACTGTATATTCGCGATGATATTAATTAATATTGACGTTTTAACAGGTACCTTCTTTGATAATGAAAACTCTTCTATAGTCTTTCACATTTTGAATTTAAATAACTAATTTATGAATATATTATGAATATATTGGAGTAAAACTGGTATATAAATTAATTTACGAAAATATATTCCATACTCTTTTTTTTTTTTTTATAATCAAAATATACGAACGGTATCTGCAATGAGATTTGAAGTAAGTGTATTTGGCAAGAATGCAACGATGCAAGAATGTTATTTAATCTGTTTCTAAATTTTTAACTAAGTTTAAAAAAATTTTTTATGGAAGCATTTGCAAACGACATGGAAATATTAAAATACTTATATTAACATTAAATTTTATATTCGCTTCCAGACTATATATATATTTTTTTTTTCTTTTTTGTTAATGTATAGATAAACAGAAATATATATTTTGCTTCGATTACAATAGAGATATTTTTTTAAAGTTAACTAATTAAAGTTCTCAGCTAACTAATTTCGTATAATCGTATAAATACACTTGGAAAAAAAAAATTTATATATATATATATATATATATATATATATATATATATATATATATATATATATATATATAAACGAGTCGTAGAAATGATTTCAACTTTAAATATTGAATTAAAAAAATTAAACAAAAAATTAAATCAGGAAGCCCTAGAAATATAAGTGCGAACTTGACAAATTATTTAAAATATCGTGGGTCACTATTGATCGCTGTTTGTGAATATAAGTTCGTTGACTAGATGATGTAAACTTTTGTAATAGTACAATGTCTCTAGCACGCCCCTTAGGCCTTTGATTAAAAAAAGAAAAATAATAATGACGCGTTGTGTACAGGTCCCATGATTATCGGATATCCTACAACTGTAATTTTTTGCTTTATTTGGAGGCTTTTTCTTACCTTTAATATTAAAAAAAAAATCGTATTTTATTACACACTTTGATTTTTAACATTGGTTATTTCAATATTTGAACTTAAAAAAAAATTTTTAATAAAAATTCTATCAAAGTGCACCCAGCCTCTTGAAAAACTAATTAAAGAATATATTACTTTTCTAAAGTTTGTCGTGAGAACTTTTTTTTTTTTTAACAGTTAAATATCCAATAAACTATAGACTTGATATTTTTATCGTCAAAAGAAAATTGATTCCGAAGTAGGTAAAAAATTTGTAAGAGCTAGGTAAATTAAATTAGAGAAAAACAACCGATGATATACCCTGTACGTTATGTAATTTGCGTGTGCATGTGTGTATAAATGTATGAATAAATGCGCCCCGTGTTGTGCTCCATAACGAGAGTTTCAAATGTTGTGCCGGAAAGGTTATCGAGGCGCTAATACAGCATGAGAATGGGTAATTCGAAGATAAAAAGCAGGCGAAAGACGTGTGTGTGTGTGTGCATGGTGTAACGACTATAGTATATAATTAGAAAAGCGAAAAATGGATCAGCGATACCCTAGCCTCACTCTTTCATGTTCTCAGAATTCTTTCGTATTTTCTCTCTCTTTCTCTCGCGAACCGGCCACGAATCGGTAAAATTGCGACTAGAAATAAATATTTGTACGCATATCTATACGCCTTCTCAAGCGAGTGCACTTGCACAACGAGACTACAGTCGCCGAGGCGACATTTCGTCGCGGAGAAATTCGCTCCGATACCATACACTTATTAATTAATTAACACGTTATCCCACTCACGATACGCGTAAAACTACATGCTATATGGTGTATTCCAGAATCACGAATGTTCTTCCAACCAACTTCTTTCCTCAATGTATATAATCAATCTTTTTTAATTGTATAAGAACATTTAGACAGATTGTCTTTCAATTCAATTTTTAACACGGCGTATTTTTTTAAATTAGATTTCAAATAAAGATTTAAATTTAAAGAATCTATTTAAATTATAATCATGAAAAATTTCTATAAAATTTATATAATGGAACATTTATTTTTAATCGTTTATTAAAAATTATGCAATAATTAATTATGTTCTAACAAGAAAAAAAATTGTAATTGGTAAAGATATCTATAACGAAGGAAACATTCGAGATAATCTGTATTCTGCATATTTGCATTATTGTGATATATTCATATTTCCAGAAACTATAAATTGCGATATTTCTATATGTATATTTTAATTTAGTTATATATTTTTAGATATGCAAGTTTTTATATATTGTTGTTGAATATTTTTTAAAAAGTTTATAATGAATTTTGATCACAGTCGCATTACAATCGTCCACCAAAAAAATATGTTCTACATTTATAACTAATCAAAATAATTTTTTTAATTCTGCATTTATTATTTATATATTCAAATTCTCATATCTCTCATAAACGCTTTTATCATATATTTGTGAAACAGGTGGTAACATAATTTTTATCTTTAAGATAAGCTCGTTTAGTTTGATAAGTTTTTTGACTGATAAATTCAATCACGGTAAATAAAAGTAATTGGGTTTTACGACATATTATAATGCGACAGATATCTTCATTATTTGAAATATGTATCTGTTACAGTTTTGTTGATCTTTTAAGTTGTACAACTGAGCAAAAAAAAAAAAAAATTGTCAACACAAGAATGAAATCAATGTGCACTCAGTAGAAAACGACGTTTGCATAATCGCGAAAAGGCATATTAAAATCGCTATTCGTAGCAGCCGCAGTACATCGAACTTGTTTCTCCGCACGATAAGAAAATTGCCGCACACAAATTTGCATGTTTTTCAACGTTATCTAACCGCGTTATCTTTTACAAGTGCGAAATGTCGTAGAAACACCCGCGCCGCGAATCTGGTCAATTTCCAGTTAAGAAGGCAACTGGCTTTTCTTGCAACAACGATTTTCCCCACACAGAAATGTCGTCGTAAAATAATCTCGTACTCTCCGTCTCTTTCCTTTCCTATATATCTCATTTAATCACAGGTAAAACTGTGCGTTGGAATAAAAACTTAAATAACGTCAGACGCTTTTAGAAGGGAATCATCGCACGCAACGTATGTAAGCACACCTAGTACAATTTTACAAAATCGCATGCGCGAATGTATTGAGTTAACACGGAAGTTTTCCCGTGCATTTTTCTTTTTTCTTTTTCTTTTTATCAGCTCTAAATAAGCTCTTTTGCATCTTTAAATATAATAATAATAATAATAAAATTATTATTTACAAACGTTGTAACGTAATTTCTTAATTTTAATTAGTGGACATTTCACAAAGTCCTCCGCAAATAATTTAGAAAAGCTACTTTCTGAAACTATCCGTAATTGAAGTGCGGCAAAGAATGTCCAACTTAATTTAAAATCAAGTACAATCATCCTTTATTAGATCTAATTAGAGCGTAATTTCCGCAGAAACTCTAAGATAATTGAATCCTAAAAAATATTTTTACTGGTTCGTACATCTTTCTATCTCTCACAATAATTCCTAGTTATTAGCTAATGACATCAATGGACGAAACGATTGACGAGCGTTCCCTTAGGGAAGGGAAGTGTCGCACTTTGTTTAAATATCTAATTTCATTAATTTATTATTTCTAAGAACACACGTTCCTCGCTCTCTTTGATATGCTCGAAACGCTGCTCTCATTTTTAACATGAAGTACTTTCAAACTTGCTTACGTTTTCTTTTACTGATCTCTCTCTCTCTCTCTCTCTCTCTCTTTTTCACACAATTTGTTACATGTCATCGATAATAAAGATTCAGAGATCCGAATTAGAAGCGCCTACTATCGTGCATTTGCATTAAAAAAAATTAAGAATTACTCTCCAAGAAGAATAAAATCGTCAAACTACCACAAAAAAGAAAACTGATGTGATAATGTAATTAATTATATGTATAATTAATCATAATGACAATGGCAATTTGTCATTTTAATATTAATAGACGTTATATACATTTTTCATTTAGACGTTACATATTCATAATTTTATAACGCATTTTATATTTTTATATCTCACGATAAATATTCCAACACGTAATTGTGCTCTTTTATATTCTCTTTTAAAGTGACACATTAAAACGTATCACATAATCAATTTAATTTGTATCTCATTTATATCGCAGGGCGTAACACTTTCCATCCGATAAGAGCCTTTTTGCTCTTATTATTTTATCACATAACAAACGTACATCCAAGCTTCACGTTAATTTTTTAATTCTCATTCGGCGTTAATAATTTTTCATTATGTATAATTTTTTTACATTTTCACATTTTTCCTCCTCTTGTTTTTTTTTTATTAAAAACAAATTTTTTTTTTTCCCCCCTATTTCTTCTTCGAGGCACACCACGTGCGATACCTTCGCTAACGACTGACGTTAGATTCGAGGCTCTCACGATGAGGAAGGGTACAAAATGAACGAATATTCAGTCTATGTCATTCGCATCCGTATTTTCCGCTGATCCTTTTCGCTGTCGCAATTTCCGGCGCAGCAGGACCGATTTAAGGATACTGGACGACCTTGGACCCGCGACATCCGGCCGCGGGTAATTCTGCTACGCCGCCTTGTGCCTCTTTCTCTGTTCTCTTCTTGTTGCGTTCGAACTGGGACTGCCTCTCTCACAATCCGCGGTCGGCATAGGTTTCAGTTCTCTGTAAAAGTATATGGTATTGAAAGATCCCTCCGCTCTTTCGGAAATTTGAAAACGAAAATGATGCAAAGTATCGGCTACGTAGTCGTGACAACGATGAGACAATTTGTGAATGACTCGCGCAAAAGTACAATAATTTTTTTTTTTTTTTAATTTGTTAAATAGAAAATTTATTATTACAATTATATTCAAGAGTAAAATATATATTTAATAGTCGTAAAATAAAAAAATATCAAACCACATTACACTTGAGTTTCTCGAAACATTTTCGTAGACGTTTTACATCTATAATATAAGCGAAAAAGTTTTGATTAATCTCAATGAACGATGATGCGCTCGGTAATAGATATATACGGTATCGTTAATCACTTACTTGTAATTGAGTAATTCTTCGTTGTCAGGCACTCTGGATATAAGATCGAGGAGCTCGTTGTTGGGCACGGAATGAGGCCTGAAGATTTTCCTAGAGAACTTATTGACTCCCCAGACGAGAATTAAATACCGAACGGGAATAAAATAAAGCACGATCGCTCCGGCAATTGTCAGAAGTATCGCCAAGTAGCTTAGGTAGGGAATCGTGAAATTGAAGAGATTCTTCACCTTCTCGCAAAGACTAGCTAAGTAACCAATAGAGTTCTGAACTGTTTGCGTTACCTCTTGGATCGCTTGTAAACGCTCTTTCAAACTTTTCTTCTCCTCCTGAAAAATGTGTGATATATTAATACATAATATATAGGTACATTATATTGCTCGAACGTAAACAATTTTTTTTTTTAACGGTATTTTTCTCAATTTATTTTCATAATTAAAAATTGACGTTACAAAAATGACATAGTGAAATTGAATTTAATAATTGCAAAAAGCTTTTTTTGCAGCTAGTACATCATAGTGTAGACATATCGTATTTGATTTAATGTTTTCTTTTCCGCGGAAATTGAAAGTACTTTTCGGAGGTGTAACGACGCTCACTTTATCCTTGTCGTCCTCGTCGTCGTCGTCGTCTCCCGGTGTTGGGCATTCATCGGATCCGATCTCGGTATGATCTTGAAACTGCGAAGTTGCGTAAATTAAAGGTGCGCCCGTCATCACAGCGACCTGTCCGCAAATCCAATGATTGAACCCGCTCCTCTCGCCGCTAAGCTGACAGGTAGCAAAGAAATTCGACATGCAGCATTGCCAGTAAAGAAACGAAGCAGAGGTAACTTGCATATAGGCAGGGTGGGCCATATCAGAGTATACCAAGTATACTATAAAAATTATAAGAGGGTTAAAAATATGTACAAAACTATCGTATTTTTATTCCCAAAATAAGCATCGAAAAATAATTAGGCTAATTCATTATTAATCTGTATTACCATGCGCGTAGTCGAGCTATTTTTATTTGAAATAATTCTCCAGATTTAGTTTTTAATATTTTTTTCATTTGATACAATTTTTTTTTTTCTATCTTTGCGTAGGTTTTAAATAGATTTGTACATATGTAAAATAACATGTATTTTTTACATGTGTAAAATTCAAAAATTAACATATTTATACCCAAACTCGAATGCACGTTAATGCAAACCATAGCAAGATTATCCATTTCAAACATGCATAATTTATTTGGTCTTCACGACTAATGATTCTGTTTTAAAAATGAGAAAAGAAACTTTTTATATAATACAAAATCACGTCGTAAATATGATGAAACACTTTATTAGTGGGGAAATTAAGTTATTAAGTAGCATTTAAAAACTTGAAAAGCGTATGTTTTATCAGATGAATGTTTAGACTTTTTTAATAACTTACATATTTAGATCAACGTAAAACAGTAGGAGGAGGGGGGGGAGGGAGGTGGTGAAGAATAAAAATTAAAGAGTAAAAAAAAATAGATTTTTAAAGAATATTAAGCGTTCCACAGCAATTAATAATTTGAACGATCCAGAACGATGCGCTAACAGTAAACCAAGTTTTAATCCATCGCATATGAAATTGAAGACATTGAGAGTTTCAGATTTCAAAGCTTGAAAAATGCATTGCAGACGTAGCGAAAGCGCGGTTAAAACGATATCGCGGCTTTAAAAGCCAATGATCGATAGTGGTTGTTTAATTTTTCACATACAGCACCGATTATCATATCAGTTTAGAATGCAGACACGCGAGAAAGTGTCAGATTAAAACTTTCAATCCAATCCAATCCAAACCAATCCAATAAGAAAAACGACGTACCAGATAATACTTGAGGAGAATCAATAGCGCCACACCCGGTATCATATATGGCTCGAAGTAGTAACATCCAAGAATAAAAATGACCAGAGCAAAGATGCTTCTCATCTTGCTTTCCCATTCCCAGCAGCTCCTAACCGTGGGATAAAGTAAAAAATAGTATCATAAACGGAACGGCAGCAACATAAACTGTAAAGTCTATTTTAGTGGGGGATGTGTTAAAGAAATATTAGATATGTACCATTAACAGTTGGAGACCTTACATATCATGCGAAGAATGGAGAAGATAAAAGTTAATATTTTCAATACGAATATAATTTCTATATATAACTAAATATTCTTTCTTCATATTTAAATTGTGTTATAAAAATAAGATAAAAAAATAAAAATAAATAATAAAAAAATAATAATAATAATAATAATAATAATAATAATAATAAAAATAAATTCACACTCACTGTATGTATTTTCCTATGTCGATGAATATTACGATGATAGCTTTGAGCCTGAGCACATTTCGGAGAAAAACTTGTCTTTTAAATTTGACTTCCGGTTCCATATACTTCTTTTCTTTCGGATTGAGCGTTCGAATGCACGCTCTGAATATGTTCCATATGACGGTCATCTCCAAAAGAATTTGAGGACAGTTTCCCTTGGCGCGGCCTCTCAGTTTCTTATCCTTCAATGCGTACCATCGTTTCTCGCCATTACGAATTTTTAGCAACGGTATAGCCACTTTTCCTAGGAACTCCACCTTGTGATCTCGGTCTTCATCATATACCGTCACTTCCAGGACAGAATTGATGTCCTTCACATTACTGTTGAAACCACAACAACAAAATTCATTCTCGATTATGCCTGAACGGCACGAGCTTGTCTCGTCTGAACACGTATCTAACTTTCCTTATTTGATAATATCGATAACTATATTAATAATTAACGAGATTCGATCGGAATTGACGCTCAAGACGTAACAAAACTTACAAGGTGAAAATTTTTTGCCAATTTGGCGCGAGAGTCTTGTATTCCGTTTGCGTTTGTAATCTAGAATTTACGAGCTCCAGCACACAGAAAGGGTCGCTTTTCCCACCGAGGTCAGCAGCAGCGAGACCCTGAGCACGATATACCTATAAAAAGACAATTTAATAAAAAATATATTTACAATATAAAATGACGACATTGAAATTAATTTGCCGATATATCGCTATTATAATATGTTTATTTAACGCGATCAAAATTATTGTTTTATCACAAATAAACCTATTGCTGACATTATTACTTCACAGCGTAATTTGAATTTAATTTCTTTTAACGATACATTCTCGGAAAATTCTACCGAGTACAAAGGAATTTATAATTCGATAAAGACAAAATATTCAGGCTTGTAAATATATTAGAATTTCCTTCGCGACGTGAGCAGAGTCAAAATTTGCCGACCTACTTTAGGCACATCTTGTACATTAATTATTGCAATTCATACCTCCTTACGCTTCCGTGACGTTTTAAAAAAGTTAACACTCCCGTGTTGGTGCATCGGCATGACAGCGCGTTAACAATTAAGGCTAATCATTTCTAATTACCTTCACCGTCAAGTGGCCCACGTCGCGTATCCTCTGCAAAGTGTTCATAATAGAATATCGTTGAACCAATTGTGTGTGTTCTATTGGCGTTTCCTCGTGCACGGCCAAATCGCTGATTGTCTCGCTGGCCGTGGTGCCGCTTATCGTCAAAAGTAAAAAGATACTGCCCGAGCCGTCTTCGAGTTCGCGCCATAATCGATGCGTAGTCTCCCGCTCGAGAGTCGCTAAATCGATCACCGTCTTGCCCATTAGATCGTCCTGGTGACTCCTATCTCTATCCCAAACAGTCACCTCCAACTCCTGTCCTAGATACGGGTCCTCGTAAAGATGGAGGTCAAACTGCTCCAACCAAATTGGATTCAACGTTTTGTTAACGACTTTCGACTTGTATTTCTCCGTGCCCAGCCTGTAAATTAGAATGCAACTGTAAAAACACTCGAGTTTTTACAGCACAAGTTTCACAGCTTAATAAATAGCTGCACCTTGAATTGCTAATATCTTCGAGAGTAAATTCTATTCAATTTCATTACATATGTCGTAAATGGAAAAATTTTTTTAACATTACTTTGTATTTATATTTAAATGTATATTATGTACCGAAATTTCACGTAAGGATCCGACAAACCGTCTATGTCCATGGGTAACAAATTCTTTGCTTCGACGAGTACAATTGTCACCACCGAACTCCATATTTGCGATTTTAGTCTTCTATTTACGTCCGCCAATCGATTAGTTCTCTGAAAATACTATGGAATAATAGAATGTTAAATAAAATTATCGCTAAACAAATTAATATAGAATTAACACAATATCATTGTTACAAATTGAAAGCAATAAACGCAGCTACTAAATTAAACATAAAAAAAAAAAAAAAAAAAAAAAAAAGAAAAAACTTTTTAAATATTCTATTAATATTCTTGCATTCAATGCCTGTAGCTTTCGTTGCCATAAAAAGTTGTTTTATAAATACAAATATGGATTTAATTTAAAGATAAAAAGAAAAAAAAAATGTTCTCTCGTGGCTCTACCCTGTGAATATCTTCTATCTTCTCTTTAACATTGCCCTTTAACTTGTCCAGAAGATCGGGCCGTTTGACCTCTTTTACTTCTAAAATACCGAGATCGTTTACAGCAGCTGGACTTTCTTCTCCAGTTCTCACGTGCGGGGAAACAATTTCTTGTTTGTTCAGCTGCAAGATCGAATTCGCTGGTTCAAATTGATTCAATTTCGAACAAGTTTGATTTCGTGATCTTCGCCAACATTCGATCTTCGGCTCGTCGACTCTCGCGGCGCTACGATTTTCCGGGAATCGACTCTCGATCCTTGATTTCTCATTCTCTCCCGTCGCTGGGGTGAACTTGAAATCGTACGTGGGTTCAGGCGCGACATGTTGATTGACGTCCATTGAGTCGTCTGCGTCAACGGAATGCGTTAACGAGTAATTAGAAGGAGCCCTGCAGTGATCGAGGATCCATGAGTCGATCGGCTGCAGCCACGCATGCTTTTCCACATTCTCCTCCCAAATTCGCTCCACCTGATCTTCCAGAATCTTCTCTATCACATCGACCCTCCGCTTTAGAGAATTTTTCAATGAACTCTTTTCTTTTCGTTTTTTTATGCCGGACAAACTTTCGATGGATGGTCCTTCGGTCGTTCGCGTCGTTTTCCAATCTTCTAGTACCGATGCTCCTTCGAATTCCGATTTCTCCGTTTCGGCAGGACACGATCCTCCCTCCGTAGTTTCGAAAATCCTTTCGGCAAATGGTCCTTCGATTCGTTTCACTTTCGAAGGCTCTCCGATTGCAATTGTTTGCTGAATTTTGGTTCTTTTATTTGCGACGCAGCTCGATTCCTTTGAATTATTTTCGTGTCGAATGTTTCCGGAAAAACTGCCGTACGTCGCCAAAAAGTCCGTGCTACTTACGACAGCGTTATCTTCCGTTTCGGCAAAATCCCTTTCGAATTTATGTTTCGACGCGGCTCGATCCTGCAATGCAGCGAGAGAACGACGTCTCTCTCGCTGATGAAGTTTTCGGCGCATACCTCTCGGAGGTACGGTAATCCCCGATGATTTATCAGCAGGTAGATTTTTTGTTTTATCAAGTGCCCCATCCGCAATACATCCGATTTGAATTTCACAATCAGCGTCGACTTTAGACACGTCATCGACGAAAGTCCTCTTCGACGTCTCGCGCGTGACATCGCTCTCAGAGTTGACTTTGACATTTTCCGACGTAACTTCGATCTTAGGTATAGGGTTAAGTTTACTTGCCACATTTAGTTTAGATGAGAAGTTTATTTCGGACTCGGTACCATCCATTTTAGACAAGAAGGTGGCGACTTCGATCGAACTCTGTCTCTCGGTATCACTTTTGTCGATAGCTATCTTCAACGTGGGATCGATTTCGAATGTATTGAAATCGGAAATAAAGGGAACGTATACATTGATTTCAAGTTCAATACATCACCCGGCTCTTTTCTTCGCGGAAATTGCTCTTACGAGTAGAAATTGCTTTCAACGTCTCGAATCATCTCCAAGTATGACGTAATTGTGAATATTTTCCTTCGTTTCGAAAGCGCCTGTTTAAAGTGATATTTTCGTCGATGCTTTTATTACAAATTCCTTAGCTCTCCTTAGCGGCGAAACGACTCAACTTGTTTTCTTCTTTCGTTTGCATATTTCGTTAACTTGCATTCGAGCTCGGATTATTTTAATAATAATAATAATTTTTATTTTTTATTTTTGTCCGTCACTTAGCATGTCGCAGATTTGCTTCTCAAAAGTTTTCAAATATAATTTTCATTGCAAAAAACACCAGTCATCGAGTCCCATTATCTAATAGCATTGCACGCGTCACGTTTAAACGTGATGATTTTGCATCTCCGCGGTGTATGTTGAAAAAAACTTGACAATTTTTTCTCCGCATCAATATTTTCTGATATTTAAATTAGAATTACACTCGGGATTAAATCGCTATACACATTTAACTCGTGACAAGCTATCGCAAAGAAATCTCTCATAACGTGCACTCGAGATAAATAATTTAAACAACTTTTCGCGTTAAATCTCGTTTTAGTCTCCACGAAGCAGCGCGAGCAACTGACGTACATGATGGTAGAAAAAAAAAAAACGAGAGAAAGAGCGTTCGTGAACGTAGATTTATACACTGATTCACTTGTATCTTATTCACAAAAAAATTTCAAGTGCAAATTTAAACACTTCCTTTTGATGATCACCGTATTCGATATCGCCGATTAGTGCCGGTGAGTCACGTAGGCCGGCGAAAAAAAAAAAAAAACAGGCCGAGAAATAACAATTTGATCACGTGTGCGCATAGCTAACTGTCGGAAGTCTCTTATCAAGAACGAAGGTGAACTCGTTACTGGCACACACGACGGAACACATTTCCGTGCTGGTATCAAATCGGCACCGCGCTGATAAGCGCAAAGCATCTATTCTCACCAACTAAGACGGCAAAAGTCGTCTGACTAACTAAAAGTCGTTCCTCATCAAGCGAACTGCGGAGCATGCTGACCCTGGCTAGGCCGCTTTTCCCTCTCCATTCTTCACACCAGAAAAGCAACGTTATGCCCGCAAACATTGAGACATTGTGTCTACATGATACCGTAACCACAGAACACGATATTGTGATGTGGACGTTTCTCAACTTCGTAGAGAAAGGAGATATGTCAAACAATAGCAAATTTGTCTAATGTGGAAAGGTGTAAATCAATCGCTTAATTGAAATATGAAAATAGTTTTTCTTTTTTTGATTTTTTTCAATTATATTATTAAAAAAAAAGTCCAATTTTAAAGTAAAATTATAAAAAGTACGTATGTGTGGTCTAAATTAAAATTAAAGTATCTACAAATAAGAATATTATATCTTTTTATACGTATTTTCCGCTCAATCTTTTATTCCACATTAATTATATCTGCATAATTATTACTCCATCGAACTAAGTTTTTGAAAAAAAATGAAACTCGGCAAGGCTGCACTTTTGATAAGATCGAGAATTCATTAATATAACGTTCCGGATTGTTAATATCGTCTAAAAGATCTTATCTAAAAAAGAAAGATTGCTTTGGATTATAGCATTGGATTATAGCGTCGGATTACGATCGGCTATTAATACGTTCGATGTGATATATGGGAATATTACATGTAATGTATAGACGGCATATTATGTGCGCTTATCAACCAACTTTATACATATAGATACACAGTGTCTGATAGTCAACATATTTCATCTGACACTTTTTAGCTTTAAAATCGATATTCCGTTAATGAAAATATAACAAGAGTCATCATTTGTCGCGAGATGCCAAGTTCAATAATTACTTATTTATTTGTTGGCTCATTTTTATGCTTAATTTTGTTCTATTAGTTTGCCAAAAAAAAAAAATTAATAATAAAAATAAAAATTACAAATATTTATCAAAAATAAAACTGTTGTTAAAATTAACAGGAATTAAACAATGCTTCGTACAATTGCAAAGTCTAAATGATTTATGTACATGACGCATTTCAAGTGACCATAAGCCCTCGTAAATTTCTATTAATTCCTAAATATATTAGATTAAATGCGTAACGCCCGAGAAGTATTCCACTTAATTATTTTTCGCGAAATGGTGTTTAATAATAGTTAACATATAAGTAAAGCTGCTGCGTGATAAGGGCCAGGCCTTGCACTCCACTTTCAACGACAAGTCGATACCGTAATACGAACGCGGGCGCGTACTTCCCTCACAACCCAGTTTCCTATTCTTCATATACGTGCTATAAATATACGCACAGACACATCCATCTTTTTACTAAGACTGAGAATGATCGACGCCGCGTTTATTGTTAGCTTATCACCCCTTACTTAATCCTTTACGGAGCTACTTCTTCTTGATACTCGTTCAACATTTTATCTTTTATATCTTTCAACATTTATTAGCATCAAGCATATAGGGCTGATTAGTCAATCATCTCGCGAATAAATGAGTTGAAGATAAAAGATAGAAAAATATCCTTAAATGTATTTGGCTTGATTGAAATAAATTAACTACCTGTTCTTTTTCTTGTTGATTTCGCGGCCAAAGTGTAGCTGTTAAATAGATTTCGCCTAAATGTTGCTTTGGTCTATCTGGATCTTTAAGTTCTAACGTTATATCCTGAGAATGCCCAAGATCGAGTTGCGTAAGGTCCAACAGAGCAGCCCCCATAAAATCATCCTGCAGGCCCCAATCGTAATCGAAAACCTGACGATAGAAAATTATTTGGCGATTAAAACGTTATAATTGACTGAATGATATAAATTCACAAAATTCTTCCTTTATTTAAATTTAATAGGAAATACTTTTATAACATTTAATTGCATTTTGCAATTAGAATTACTACGGTTATATTGAAAACTGTTGTTAATTTCTTTTCATTGAGAAACATACAATTATAAAATTTTAATATATTTAGCTTTTTTACTGTTTTATATACGTCTGAAATTTTGAAAATTATTATTAAAATAAGAAAATCGCCAAGTATACCTTGATAGTAAGTGGCTGGAAAGGATCTTCTATAGGTAGGGTTACGCTTTCGTCCCAAACTGGATTTAAATCGCGATGAACAGTTCGCGATTTATGCAGCAATCGGCCTGAACATTTTACTTTCACGTAAGGGTCACTGGCGCCTGAAGTATTACAAAACAAAGCACAAAGCGTGAAACATACCTCGTGAAAATTTAAGATTATACAAAATTTAACGACTCTTTTAGTTTCGTTTATTTTATTCAAAGTGTAAAAATGGAATGGAATGTAATGTAATTGAACGATTTACAATTATGACAGCTTATTTCGCCCCCTTTTTATAATTAAAGTAGAAAGGTAATTGCATCATATTTTTCATCGAAATAAAAAGTTGGTTTTTTTTTCTTTTCTTTTTCTTACCACATCTGTCCATCGCGACGAGATTTGCGCCCCTTCTTATGTGTAAACGAAGTTGGAAGAAGGCATGTTGTCTTAACGCTTGTTCTCTCTTTCGTGTTACCTCGTCCTGGAGAAAGTCGCCGTCCTGGCTGAAGGAACCTCGAGGTTCTTCGCCCATGTAGTCTTCTCTGTGAAAGCTCACAGACCCTTTGGCGATTCCTTCGCCGCATTTTCCGGTGTTGTCCTCTTGAACGATCACAGTCTTTTCTCGATTGCCGCGTGTCAATGGTGATTCTGCGAATATAAGATGCCGAGATATGTAGTGTAATAAGCACGCTGCTGTGTATTGCTTCAATATCGTTTTGTGGCTTATTGTTAGGGTAAACGATTTTCGTAACAAAGGTGATTATCGAAAATAAATACCAATCGTATCTTATCAAGTGTCTTCTAAAAAATTGTTAATAATTTTAATAATATATAACTTTATATATAACTTTATATATACCTTTTGAGTTTTCTTATTAATATAATTAATTAATTAATTAATTATATATTTAATTATATATATATATATATATATATATATATATATATATATATATATATATATTTAAAGATAGAAAAAGAAATTTTTAAGAAATTTTACATTTAATTTTACGATTTAAATACATAACGGAATTGAGCAAATAAAAACTTAAATGATTGAAAAAGCTTTTCAATAAATGTGAAAAATGTATAATTGAATGAAGAAAAAATAATTACGCAATTATCGTCAATACGATTTCATAAAGATTTTAAGGATATTGAAAACCCATCGTGTTAGGATTATAATAAAAGAAAAGTACAAAAGGAATCTTCCGAGGTAATCTGCTTAAGCAGCACGCCAGCATTCGTGTGCTGGCTGGATCATTTCGGATCAATCGATGTAATGAGGTCTAAACGTGCCGCGCATGTCGACTTTTGGTGTTAGGTACCAATTGCATGCTCGATATTCTCATCCACAAGCTTCCCAAATAAGTTCACCTTATATATTCGCTCCTTAGAAAATCCCAAATATTATTTATGCCATTACGAACACTTTAATTTATTATTTTTTATTTATATATATTTTTTTTTTCTAATTAGAATAATTTTTTTTTTTTTTTTACCACGCAAATTAAATGTGCATTCGTACATTTCAATGAGAACTTGTATCTCATTGTTGCCAATGTTATTGTTTGCGCGATACAACCGTTCCCGTAAAAAGAAAAAAATTATCGAATCGAGTAACCGATCAATAAATTTAATTAATTTAGTTGAAAATGCGAAAACTTCCGAATTATCACTTATTCAAATAAATTCGACAAATATCCGTTCTTTGATATTCTAGCTCGCATCCGTACGACCGAGACATAATTTCAAAGGTTAAATCTTTTAACCCTTAAATCTAGTCTTCTATATAGATCAGGATATTTTAACTTGCACGAAACAACAACTTTGAACAAAAGAATTATACATATAAGAACATCCTAGAGTATAAAATGCACTCGTTAAGGATTGAAAAGCCTTTTTTTTTCACGTTTTAAAATATTAATATTATGATTAAATAATTAAACGTACAATCAATGAAAAATATTAATTATTTAAATGTAATGTAATAAAATATAATGAAGAAGCCATATAGTATTGTTTATTTCTTCACTCATATGTGAACGTTTATAAAATAGAATCGACCGCTCTCGCGATGAATGAATAATTAAAACAGATAACGTCGTTGATACATCAAAGACATTTATGTTTTGACAAACATTGGCTGAAAAACGTAGCTGCAAACGATGCAAATAGCTCTATTTAATATTTTGCTGTACGATAGCAATGATCCAATTTACCATACACAATATATGACGGATATGTCACAACACTATGCGCACGCAATTACCATGTCACGAGAGCATTACGCAATGATATTGACCGTACAAAGTAATTTCAAGAAATTTTCTATCACTGTAATTTCTTTGTCACAATTTATCAATTGGACATAAAAAATCAAAAAAAAAAAAAAATAAGACATTTTAAATATTTTATACGATTATTTTTACACTTGTATTTGAACCAAATGAATATAAATGAATAATGTAAAGACAAACTGCATATGAGATGCATAATAATACATAAAAAAAAAAAAAAACAAAAACCTGCCCGTTCTATTTGAAAATCAGATCATGCGAGATACGTAGACACGTTATATGTAAATATAGGTGCTATCAGATGTGGAGAAAACTTTACAACCAGGTCATGAACGCACATGCAGAAGCATTATATTGCTTTTTCAATTTAGCGTTTCTTTCTCGGGACTAAGACTCCTTTTTTATTAGCTTATTCGATTTAAGATAACACTTGTGCTTTGAATCCCGACTAAGTTAAATAGAAATCGATGAAATGTCGCTCACCTGGGCGATTGAGGCAGTGCCTGGCCGGGCTCTGGGTGGCCGAGGAACTTCTGCTATGCTCGGAGGAGTAATCGGCGGCATAGTCGGACTCGGCGCCAGGATTCTTGAGTTGGCTCGCGTCCTGCGATTGTAAACTCCCAGCATCCTTAGATTTCTTTCGCTCTTTGCTCCTGCTGCGCGCCCAGCGACTCTTTAAAGTCGCGAAGAAGGTATGAGTGCGCTGGGCCACCGACGCCGTACCGAGATGACGATGATGCCGATGATGATGGACGATACCGGACTCGCCCGATCCATCACCTCGCCTAGACGGCGAGCTGTTCGCGATCTGGCTATCCCGGAGCTCCGTGGCGCTTTTCGAGAGCTGACGGCTCCCGTTCAAATTCAATCTGGACCTTTCCTGGGCGCGAGCGTTACCTGCGAGTTAAAATACAATTCCCGATTGAGCACCGGATACCGAGAGCGCGCGCGGAGAAGAAGAAGAAGAAGAAGAAGAAGATAAGCTTCCCTCCTGCCGTAGTCGTCGCGAGACTTTGCTACGTGTTATGCGAACAGCGTTAAGGACTCGAATAAACAAGACGAATCGTAATCGCGTAATGTGATTTAACGTGGCTAATTTAACAGACACACCTCTTCTTGGAACGTACAAATGTAACTATGAGACAATTTGCCGTTGTCTCATTCGTTACAATGTATGCTAACCGTATTTATCGGTATTTAATTGAAAACTTTTCCTTTAAACGATTCTAAATTTACGTTTACAGAAAATATTTTTATAGAAATCTGACAATTTTCTAGAGAGACGAATTTTCTCGTTATTATAAAACTTACTATTTGTTTTTGTGTGTTTTTTTTTTTTCTTTTAATAATTTGATATTTTCGAAAATATTAACAATGGTTAACAAATTAGTTAGGTGCCCAGTTTTTACATGTAGGTGTATAGCATTTTCTTAAATGCTAGGTACATTCTTTAACAAGTATTTTCCATCCTTAACCGAATTGAAAGCGCTTGTCGATGTAACGGAGAAGAAGCTGTGCGGACTAGGATTCTGAATGGATATAAGGGAAAATACGCAATGCTTTCAGAAGAATTACAAGGGAAGTACATTACATGTACTCACATATAAGCATATCGATCCGTCTGTATTATTAAACATAGTAATACGCATCACAATGTCTTTAAAAGGCTTAGCATACTTTACATTATATTCTAGGAACGATGATGTGTCGCGCAATCGATATAAATTTCCGACTCTTATAATAGCTGGCGCAATATATGTATATACTTTTATTTATTGAAAAATTATTAAACATCATTAAAGAATCATTTTGTATAAATTACATTGGATTTGGGAAAAGTAATTATGTTATCAACAAGAGAACAATTTACAACGAAAATGCATTTATAATGACTTAACGTGAATTGAGCGTTCAACGAATAGTACTTGAAGAAATCATAATTTTAATTAAAGCATCGGTTAATTTTATAATCGACCTTTATGTTTGCGAAAACATTGCGTAACGTGGTTCGAAATCATGCATTCTGAACGTGGAATGTCGGAAGTATAGGGCAAATGCATTCGTGTCGTTTATTGGATTTTGTCTCCCTTTCGCCGGAAATTGTCTTAATACGTTAATGTATCACGGACATCAATCTGGTATTCCAATCGCCTATCTGAAATATTGCATTTGCCCACGCGTCCCCGAGATAGAAAGAATCTGATAGTAATTTTATCAAACATTGAAAAAGAAACTAGTTGCAATTTTTAGTCATATATAAAGTTTTTTTTACTTTACGATAAAAAGTATTTATTAAATAAATTTATCACGTTATAAAAAAATAAAAAAAAATCTATACAAGTTATTAGATAAGTTTTGCAGACAAATGTATAAATTATTAGAAGATTTTTTAAAATCATTTAATAGATTCAATAATTTTTATTATAGTTAAACTTTTTTTTTTTCTTTTTTTGAACAATTACTCCTTGTTCACCTGTTGTTCTTATAATTTTTTTATGCAAAAACGGAGTTTGTTTAACGCACGTTATGTGTGTAGTACTACTCACTCGTATGTGTTGGCTCACTGTCCTCCGATCCAGCGAGTAACTCCACACTTTTGCTCATCTTATCCTCCGAAAACGCGAATTAGTTCTCGAGACCGTTGCTTGCAAGGCTTTAGTCTCTTCTTGAAATGCACCAGCCCGCCGCATTCCGATAGCATGTTTCCGTCAATGGATTAATAAGACCCAACAGCGTCGACTGACCAGCACATATTCCGACTTTGCGCTATCCACGTGATTCTCGATAATGTCAATGACTTCTGCAGCATCATAATCAAAGTTTTTTTTTTTTTTTTTTCTTCTTCTCGTGAATATTGATCGGGTGTACTGTTCTACAGCGTTTATTTTAATACAAAGCTAAACTTTGAATCCCAAGAGATCTCTCCCTTTTTGTTTCCGTTTCGCCATTTAGGGTAAGCTATTAAAAAGCTTTCTGCCTTAATTGTTGTTGTGTTTATATTGTCAAGAAAGCATAAGACATTTCCTGGCTTTATGACGGGGTGCTGGCGTGTGAATGCTAAATTAAAAGGGTCATTTGGAGTATGACGAGCAGCCGGGCAAGAGGTAAAATATTTTGTGACTAGTGATGAAACTGAAAAGATAATTTCACAAAGATAATGAAAATTATAGAATAAATTTTTTAAACACGAGGTTTACAGCTTCCACGAAAAATATCCAACGGAAATTATAATTAAACACATTCGCAGCTCTGCCTTTTTTTAACTTAAAAAATTTTCAACAAATTTTCCAAGATAGAAAATATTCCGTACGTAAAATATATTTTGTTAAATAAAAAATGCACTTGCGTCTAATGATACTTTTTTATAACATGATCCTAAGAAGATTAAACTTACTCTCTATTACATTTTATGAAATGACGTATTTAGCACTTTCAATCATAATTATCCTTAAATTGCTATTCGTGAACGAATGCCTGCTATTAACTAAATTATATGTCACTGATCGTCAAGTCCAGAATGGAAACCGTTGTTGTTTGTCTCTGACTTACGAGTAGCATTTTGTGATTATAATTAATCTCGAAATACGTCGGCAATTATGTCGGTCTAGGATTTCTGACGATACATTCGCCGTAGAATTTAATTAGCGCTTTCGAGCAATTTTCGGGAAAACTTTTCAACGGATGATAATACAACGAAGGATGTTGCACAGCTTCTTGTATATCTACATGTATATTATGCGCCAAATTCCACGTATAACATGGAAATTTGATGTCAAAGCTAGAGATGACATAATAAAGGAGCAGCTTAACTCAACTTGCTCCTAATTTTAATAACAAAAGATCTAAATATTTTATTAATTTTGCCTTAGCCAAAATATCAAGAGTAGGTTGATTATAATACCAAAGTAATCGTGATTCATCGCCACGCAACACTTTATTGACATTTTTATAAGCTGCAAATCGAATTTTTATTAAAAATAAAATATTAAAGTAACTTGAAATTAACATCCTGCTGCTACTACTAACGTAGCGTTTTGAAAGTCTTTGTTAACAATAATATTGAAAATACAAAAACCATATTTGATGTATATTTCAAAAGTTTGATAACATCAGTCGCTTCTATAAACTGCAATAGTGTCATCTAATTTAATCACATAATTTTAACCACGTTGAATAATAAAACTAGATCTGAATAAATATCGCTGAAAAACATATTACATTTTCAGTAGCTTGCAACATTTTTGATAATTAATGGATTATTTTAAAAATAAAAAAAAAAAAAACTTTACAAAGTGCTCTTTAAACGACGTTCCTTGACATTTAAAAGATCTTTTGAAAGGCAAAGCGTATAAATTATGTTTGAAGGAATGCATTCTTAATTAAAAGCTTGACTTTTTTTTCTTAATATTTATACAGGTGCCTTTTTCACTAAACTAATTTCATTCAAAATAAATTCCGTGTTGAATCGCTTATTTTTAGATTCTTTTTTACCAATATACGATGAAACCATTTTTTGTTCGGAAAGATCAATGTTCTATTTTTATTTTTCTTACCGCCTGTCAGTGCAACGCAACGTCTTGCATAAGGTTGTTGAAGAATTTTTTTTAACAAATAGAAAGTGTTATTAATTCTCGAGTGTTCAAAATCAATTTTCTCGAATAACAAGATTTCGCAGGAGAAGAAAATTATTGTCCCGCCTCCGACGCGTTTCCTTACGATCGCTTTTCTCTAAGCTTTCCCACGATTTCGATCGCATCTTATAAGCGGGTCAGCCAATCCTAATTTCTTGAAAGAAGATGTTCTTTGCAAGTGCTGAAGAGCAACATAATTTCAACGGCGTAATTACTCGCGGAAACTTGCGGCGATTTTTACGCGACCGATAAACCACAGCCTCGTTTCAGCGCTATCAATTCTAGCTCAGGGTTCTGATATTCGTGTTCATCCGGTGCACAATGTTTTCATTTCAGCCTCGACTTTTACTGCTTTGTTCGCTACGGGTTTAATAAGCTCCTCTCTTACGAGGTGAACGAGTACAAGTTGAGACACGCGAACGAATCTTCGAACGGTCGGGATCAATAGCGCGTCTGATTGAAAAACTTGAGTAAACCTCTGTCTCTTTAATCTCTTTACATTAATCATTGATCCGTATTAATAGCAGCTAAAGCGATCGGTAATGTAAATGAAAATGCGTGCGTACGCTACATTTTTTAAATAAGAAAATAAAGGAAAAAAAAAAGAAAATTGATGACGGTAATTTATAAAAATAATTACACGCGTATGTTCACTACGTTTTATTTTTATCTTCAAGCATTGATGCATAATTCTTAACTTGTAAAATATTTATTCAAAACCCTATATTACCCATGCTACATTGCATGAATATTAAGTACCATGTGTAAAAATAAAAGATGACACATGTGTTCTACTTCTATAATTTAATAAATCTCACGGAAACTTTTCCTATCTTTAAAATAAACAAAAATATACCTATTCCACCCCGCTGTAAAAAGAAAAAAAAAAAAAAAGATAGAGCCAAGTTTTACAAACGTCTTACGTGAAATATCATCGGTATTCCGTGCGAACGCTAAGAGTTAAAAAAAAAAAAAAAAAAGACGAATGGCTCCATTTTCGTGGGCATATGTTCCGCTCGACTTTACACACGGCCCGCATTTATATTACTTACATTTAATGCCAGATGCGACCGTCTGAATTCGAGCTTTGTTCGGTACTTTGGAAATCGCGGTCAACGTCACGAGAATTAAACACCCGCGTCGACAATAGACGTATTAGCATAATACGGACCTCCTGGCATCGTGACCTGCTGGCCATTGCTATTTTTCCGTGAGGCAAAAAGCGATCGAATGGTTCGCTAGCATGTGGTAAAGGCACCGAAGGGAAAGAAAACGACCAAGTTGCATAAAATTGCAATTTGCCAGCAGTCGCGCTAAGAGTGACACGCGATACTCTCAATTAATTCCTTTTTAACAGCTCGTTCGAATTGTTGGCAGCACAGGATACAATTTTTTGTTTTTTTTTTTTTTTTAATTATTTATAACTGGTTCATAACCGTGGTTTCATTCACCAAAGTGTTAGATCGCGGCAAGAAATTTTTAACAAGAATCAGGTAATTAACTTTCTGAGACATAAATTTCAAAATAAATACATATTTTTTTTTAGAAACGTATTTTGATGTTAAAAAAAATTTTTATTATTTGAAAAAGAGGATTTTATTTGTTATTATCTAAATTTTGTTACGAAATATTGAGTATTTTAATCTGCGTGAGAGAGAAATCACTGGCATTTAATTAAATTTTCGCTAATTTTATCAAGTTCAATCTATTCAGATTAACTTAAAAGTAAGGTTTCTTTATTTTCACTTCTTAACGCAAGAGAAACTTTTATTTTTTATCGCTTGCGATTGCGAAACCATGAATATTCCGATATCTCCTTTCTTTTCCGTAAAAATTTCACGCGAGACGTCAATACGATCAGGTCGATGCTTAAATATTAAAGAGAAGAGATGACTACGGGGCTTGACTAAAGAGATGAAAAGAAATGCAAGAAACTCGAGACATTCTCGTGCAAAATAAATTAAATAAAAAAAAATCGCACCGACGGAGCCAAGAAGACCAACTAACATTGGTAAATAGATGATGTATATTTCTCGCCATGCTCTCATTGACTTCTTCGGCAGAGCTGACACCTCGTGTTTCGACATGTCATGCCGAGGGTGTCGGGTGCCAAATCGTCTTTCCCGGATACTTTTCAGGGATGCTGGGATGCACGGGGCGTCCGCGGACGCGGAGCAAGTAGCAGCCGCGTATTTCTCATCCGGGAAATAAGCGCGTTTAGGGAAAAGAGACCGATCGTAGAGTTGATTTTGCCGTTTCGCGACGTCGACACGTGAACCCACACGAACGTCGGGATACGTCGAGCGTGCGGCTTGAAACGGGACGCGTTTCCCACTATCGCTGCGTTTTTCGCGCACATTTACGCCCGCAAGTTTACGAGTTTACGCGTCCTCGCGCGCGAATCGATTAATTAATTAATTAATTAATTATCCGCGCGGATATCCGACGCGGACGGCGGACTCTCGGGGATGTTCTAAACGAGGAGGAACGTTTTACCGACGGACGTTCTCCACTTTCGATCCTTTCGTGTCCGAGAGGCCACTGACAGAACTCGACGGTTTTCCATCCTGCTTGGCCGTACCTCGTCCGCCTCGTCCCTCGTGGAGGATGCGCGATGTGGAAGCGGGAGAGAGTGAGAGGC
This sequence comes from Cardiocondyla obscurior, assembly GCF_019399895.1. Lineage (NCBI taxonomy): Eukaryota > Metazoa > Arthropoda > Insecta > Hymenoptera > Formicidae > Cardiocondyla > Cardiocondyla obscurior. The sequence goes on along the minus strand of NC_091870.1, from coordinate 5,695,869 downwards.
TTTATCGACCCGCGGCACCAGGGCCGGTTCCGAGGAGAGAAACCCGGTGGTAACTTCGGCAAAATTGAGATTTCGTTTAAAACGGCAAGGACCCTCGCAGAGAGACGAGCCACCGGAATTAATACAGTATTTCCCCTTTGAGTAACAGCTCAACCGCAATCTCTGAGACGATTAGGCAAACGTAATATGTCGAGAGACCTCGGAAAATCTTACAGCAGAAAAAAAAAGAATCGTATTGGAAATTATTTAATTGCACGTTAATGCTTTATCGATACCGAAAATGTTATATTGGCGCGTCAAATATTAATACTTTTTTTTTTTTTTTTTAGCATGGTGTATTTTTTTTTAATTATTTACGTGCATCTCGTTGCTCGTAACACGTTACTAACGTTACTTAACGTTAGAACTTGATGAAATAAATGTTTTAGATTGTTACTAAGTGTAAAAAAAAAAAAAAAAAAAAAAAAAACATTGAGACATATTGTTTTATAATATGATGCAAAACGCGGCAATTAATTTGAATAATTCCGTAACACGCAGCGCTATGTTCTAATACAATTTTAAAAAGAACAAATTAAATTACGCCCCGAATCGAGCTGTAAACATGAAAGCAGCACGGTAAATAATTTTGCGAACTCAAATACGATTATTGGAAAATTACTCCAAGTGTGCGTGATAATTCTACCCGTTAGCGTAATAATTCTGCCAACGTTAACATATCTTAATTAATAAAAAACACATTTAAATAATTGCTCCCACGGAAGCTTCGTCAAAGAATCGCAAGGCCATTTCGACGATTATAAATTAACTGTAAACAAATTCATTTTTCGCAAATTTAATTTTCGTCTTCCATAATAAAATGTATGTACAAGAAGTTTATTTATATGTATTGCGTTAGATTTTAATCGAAGATATCCTATTTAATCTGTTAATGTTTGCAATTTACAAAATTGTAATTTTATTTGTAATCAGAAAATATATTATTAAAATATGTTTAAAAACATAAAATATAATAATAAAAACACATGAAAGAATTTTATCGTTATATGACGTCATTAAAAACATATAAGTGTGTGATTACTCTTTAATCTTATCGTTTCATATGACAGAAAGTTGTTGAGTCAGTACGAGTCACCGTAAAAAAAAAACAAAGAAAAAAAAAGAAAAATATAATGTAATTCTTTCAGACATTTATTCATAAAAGCGTTAAAAAAGATGTTGCTCATGAATCTTGTTCAATTTGAAATGTGTTGTTTTTATTTATTTATTTTTTATTTAACTTTATTATAATACCTACTTAACATTAATTAACAAATATGATTTCGCTATCTTTTTTACCTTATAAAGCTGTTTTTAAACTATAAAAAAATTGTTAAGAGTATGAGCGATGCCATGTTTAAAAAGAAAAATACGAAAAATATTTTTTATGTACGTAGAAAAATTATGGTAATTAATTCGGAAAAAAAATTCGCTGTATATATCAAGTTATTAAGTACATTCCGCATCAATTTTTGATCTTTTTGAAATTGGATTTTCAACATTGCGAAGATGGAATCGAATGCATTGCTTTAATCAACTTGGCAACGCTGTTGCAACAATCAGCTCAACTGTCTTCAACTGGCAAGATCCGTCTTTTGTTCAGTAACACTGATATCCAACGTAGAGTAAGGGCTGATGCAAAGCACGAGGTTCCTTGTAAAAAGAAAAAACTGTTAATTTTATCAGTGTACTTAAAAGTAAATAACAGTTGTTGTTAGTACTATACGGTGTTTAATGAATACTAAAATTAAGTACAATCAACATAAGACGCATTTTGAAAAGATTGAATGCAAGATGTGACGTGGCAATGTACTTGTACATATTTTTTCTTCGTTAACCTAAATTTGTCACATTGTAATTTTTGTAAGTACTCAAAACTTCATTAAAAAAAAAGTAGATACTAATCACATTTTTCTTAAATAAACTTTGTTTTTGTTATTTATTTCTTTATGCATGTCATGTGTTTCTGACAGTATATATTTTTAAATATGCATCACTCAACTATCAAAATTATATTTAATTTTATCTTTAAACGTAATGTTATTTTGCATTCTTTTTATAATTTTGAATATTTCTTTATAATTATTAATTGCTACTATTATATAATAAACTAATATAGATTTAATTCGACACAGATTTATCCAATATATTATAAAGTTAAACTAAATATATATATAAAAAGTAAAATAAAAAAAAATAAAAAAAAAATAAAAAAAAATAAAAAAGAAAATAAAAATGGGTAAGTGACTTAAAATATTTTTTAAATGATAATATCTATATGTAACATTAATATCTTGGTTGTAGATAATGGATTTAAAGCACTAACTTTATATAATAAAATGCAAAGTTATCCCCCACTTACGATCGCAGGAAGCAGCACCGGTAGAAACTGGTGCGCATGGAAACAGAGTTTTTTATCTTTTCTACAGAAAGAAGATGACAAAGAACTTTATAAGGATCAATGGACCGTTATATTTTTGATGTTAGTTGGATCCCTTGGAGAAGAAGCGTACAAAAATTTATCCGCAAATGCGCAGAATACAAGAGACTTGGAAACATTATTTCGTGAACTAGATATATACTTTATTTTTGGATCTGAAAAGAAACAGAATAGTGAAGATATTGAGACGTACATCGATAGGCTGATGGTGAGTTTAAATTTTAACAATATTGTAAATTAAAATCTTACCAGGCATATTATAAAATATTATAAAATACCATTGCAAACGTCGATGAAATGAATACAATACTTTAAATTGCTTATACATTTCGTTTTATCCTTTACAGTTTCTAGCTATTGGAAGTAACCATAGTGATCCTGTGAACATTGTAAAGCATAAAGTTGTAGAGGATATTAAGAATTGCGCTTTTGCAAAAAAAGCAATACCTTCTACGTCCCAAGTCACAGACGTAATGTCGTATCTACATTCGTTGGACTTTTGTCAAATTAAGTTGTTTTGGGAACGTTGCGAGAACGAGCAAAAGCAATTTTTATTTAGCACTCAGTCCGCCGAAATGGTATGCGTTCGTTGCGGCACTTTTCACGGTAGAAATCGTTGTCCGGCCCACGGGGTGCAATGTAACAATTGCAAAGGACACAATCATTTTACGGCTAATTGTAAGGTAAAATATATATCCAACTGTATCAAATGTGGAACGCATCACGTTCAGTCACGTTGCCCCGCTTTTGGAAAGCAATGTGAAAAGTGCGGTAAACTGAACCATTACTCGCGGCTATGCCAAATTCCTATTGTAAAGAATTGTACGAGATGTGGCATGGATCATGCTATATCTATGTGTCCGGCCCAAGGTTGCGTTTGCTCCAAATGCAAAAAGCCAAATCACTTTAAAGAAAAGTGTTTGACGAAATGAATAAACGGTTTTCTTTTATTTCTATTTTTTTTACTTTGTATCTAATAAACCAACGGAAGTCTGTAATCTTAATTCGTGTTATCATTATTTTATTACATCATGAAAGTAAGCAACCATTTTTCATAAGTTCAATCATGTTAAATGTACAAGCGATTAAAATTATTTTCAAAAATGTACATTTTTCTGTACATCCACAAAATAAATTTACGAATAAACCGGCATTTATGATTTTATATCGATCGTTTAAAGACTTTAAAGCAGTGGTCTCTTGCGACTTTCGTGTATTCTCAAAATTATTAATCGTGCCATTATGAAAAATAATGAAAAAAATTTTACAACTTACGTTATAATAAATCTCACAATCGCTTCTATTTTCTTTCTCTCTATACTTCTGAAAATCTTTAAGGATCATCGTCTTTATTTCATCTCCTAATTATAATAATAGAAAAAGAAAGACGGATTGGCGCAAACCTGTTTTTGTCATCGATCTAATAAGAGTAACTCACTTTCAATCTATGTCTATTGGCCGGCGTGGTAAAAAGTCGATTCATCGCTCTACCAAGAACGAGAAGCTGATTGGCGGACCGTTTTCCGTCCGCCATAGTCCGTGGTCGATTCGTTTACGCTTTCGGAACGCTTTGCCCGGTCTTCGTGCCGTCTGTCATCTGTCGTACTACGCATCGTGCCTCGTGCCAAAGGTGGGGGCGGCCTAGCACAGCGAACAACAAGCCAAGTGTCCCCGTGTCACCGTGTGTGCTATCAGCTACCTGCGGCAACGAACGGCGATTCAGAGGAAGAGACGATACGGTGAACCCCTGCGACCAAAGCGCGCGATTGTTTTATAAGGGCGGCCACCTCGATTCGGATCTCCACCTGTCACGGGCGCGACGATCGATACGCCGATCTCGCGGCTACGTTTAGACTATGCGCCCGTCCCGGCCAATGTTTATAAACGCCGTTCACGTCGGCTGACAGCTGTCAATCCTTAGCTCGGGTCGTCCGTGAGTCACCAAATCGGCAGCCGAGAGCCACTTCAGGTGATCCTCTGATTATCCTCGCCGTTCGATTCGCGGGCCTTCCGCCTACCTGCGCACGTTGCGTCTTTCATTTCTCTGTATTTCTTCTTTTTTTTTTTTTTTTCTTTTCTTTTCTTCGTGGTTTTATTTTGTCCGCGATCTCGGTTTCTTTCTTTTTTTTTTTTTTTTTTTTTTTTTTTTTTTTCTGTTTCAAGGAACTCTTCTCTCGACTTCTCTTCCTCTCCCTTTTTCTCAGACGAGTCCTAGGAGACAATAGTGATAGATCGAGTGCTATTAAAGTGCCCACGGACACCCGCTCGAGACGAAAACGAGTCCCCCTTCCCGCAGGTATCGCACGTCAGAACCTACCCTTTGTTCAGATGTCCAGGTATTTTTTGTAAGGACCTATTTTTGTTCTCTTTCTTTCTCTTACCGCACGACACACGCATTTTCATGGGTGGTGCTTTACTCTTACGTTCCGTGTACATACACTGCGACAAGTATCTATGTCACAGGCAAGTTTTTGCGTTGCAGCGATATCACCGGCATGGCGTCCAGCTCCGTCAGCCAGGAAGACTTCGATAACGACTTCGAGTTGACGTCTAGAAGGTCCAGAATTAGAACCGCTAGGGCCAGAGTAGGCCCGGCAAGAACGGTAGATGCGTCTTCCATAAGCTTTCAAAGTACGTGTTAGTGGTTATGGAACTGTTTACAAATGGCCGGCTCGAAATTTTTCATGTGTTATTTACTAATTTAAACTTCAACCCAAAACAGATATTAAAAAAAAGGAAAGTCAGAAAATTTTTTATAAAATTAAAAGCTGTAAAATTAAATACAAATATTTTTTTTTAATTATAATTAACAGCTATTAGGGCTAATAGTTTATATATATATATATATATATATATATAAATAATGTGAAAAAAGATAATTCAAGAAATTATGATCGTAAATGGTATCAGCCTAATTGCTTTTATTTATTTATAGAAAATACACCTGATGTAGAAGAATCACAGGGCGCTTATGACACAAGCTCTAACCCTGTACTTCCACCTGACCATGATAACCCACAGAGCAAACCCATAATAAGGAAACAGGATAAACGCGTGACCGGCCGGTATGTAATTCGCGATCGCATGCGCTTAGGAAACTGATAGAGAACCGTAGAAACTTATTGTCGCGCTTGGAGTGTCCATTAGCCAACAGCATCATTGATGCACGGAACTTTACGTAATTGCCTAATATACTTTCTGGATCTGGTTCTAGTGTCTTTAGTGTCGTATCCTGTTTGCACAGGCCAACGCATATAAACAAGGGAAAGCAGCAACGCGATCGACGGAAACTGCGAGAAAAACGGCGTAGCACAGGAGTCGTACATTTACCGTCGACAGAGGTTCGCCATTGTTATCGTCAATCAACTTATAAGTAACCCGCTTGGATTAAACTTTAACGGGAATTATAGTATAAGAAACGCAGTTTATAGATTTTGGAAAAAAAAAAAAAAAACAAAGAAAGAAAGGAAATTCGGTCTTCAGATTAATCAAGCTTTTATATAAACCTGCGGATTTGTTGAACTTCTGGACATACGCGTTGTTGAAACCTTGCATCTTACAAAACTTGCATTTTTAAAGTTTTATAATTTTTTTTTTAATTTTTACACATACACACAAACATAAATTTCTTTTTCTTGAATTTTTCAATTTTTAAAATTTACTTTAAATAAAATAAATTTTCTTTTTGACTATCAACTTTTGACAACACGTTCAAGTATTAAAACAATTATAATACAAGTCTGACAATAATTAGTATTACTTGTGGGATGTAGCTTTATTCTTGAATGTTTGTGTTGTAAAAATATTTCAAACATTTGGTAAAATACATAATTTCTTAGAGCACTGGAGGTAGTACGGGGGAAGACGAGGAGGAGCTTAGCGGTACTTGCCTTGAAACTAAGCACAACACGCATCACAATGAATTTCTTGATCACGAATTAATAGAAGTAAGTGCAGTCAATTCCATTTTTTTACTTTTTATGCAGGACGTTCCGACAAATGCGTACGCTGGAAAAGATTCATATAAGAAGACCGAAAGTAGATTACACGCACTTTACATAGTACATATTAAAAAAAAAAAATGTAATCTCGAAAGTTGAAAGAGAAAAAGAAAGGTTTAGAAATTATATTTTCTCTTCTATGCTTATACACATATACATGCAATCACGAATATACATATGATGTACGCTGGAAAACAGATATGGCGTTTGCTGCGCCGACGACAGCTAGCGAACGTGACTTTAGAGTCGTGTGCGTCGAGTTTCATATGTGCCGCATCTATGTACCGCGCCGGCCGGATTGCCGAAGACTGATTTTCCCCCCCGTTCTCTCATTCCCTGCCTCTGGCACCTAGGATTACGTACGTTAGCCGCTGTCGCCGCAGAAAACGCTATATCTGCTCTTCGGTGTACTCGACAAAATTAATTTGCGCCTAGAACAAAAATTGGGATTATTTATTTTTTATTAATTAATTTTTTTATATATAGCATCCAAATTTTTTTTAATAATTAACTTAAATTCTAGATTATCTTTTAACTACGATCAAAATTTACCAAATGTTTAAGCAATTACTTATACGCGTTTATTTTGCAGGAACGGAACGCCAGAATGTATGCACAAAGGCGAAATAAAAGGTACATCATTCATATTCATATGTAATTATTGAAAACTGGAAAATCAGCATTTTTGTTATGGTCCGATAGCTATCTTTGGCCGTCTTCGTTAATGAATTATAACTGTTTTCTAGGGCCTACCGTACTTCATACAGGTCATGTATAGTTAGGCACAGTTGGTAAGTGCGTTATATCGTATTGGAACAACTACGATTAGGCACGACCTGTACGAAGTACGATAGAGCTGATAGAATCTTTATTAATCGATTAACAAATAGTCATTACATTCTTCAAAGCCTACGTTGCAAAATAACTAGTATTACATTTTAAAATAACTCCAAATATTAACAGTAACCATTAAATAATAAAATAATTAACAATAAAATTCAACTTTTTTGAAAAGAAGACTTAATGCGATACAAAGGATATGATGTGTGAAATAATTGGGTCTAAACGTTTTAAAAAATATAAAATTATTCATCTAATAATTTTATAGTTAAAAAAAAATTAATTTTCTAATTATGTAATTTACAGGACTGACATAATTAAAGAATAATTATCTATCTTTTTAAATTATTGTGTATTAACAAAAAAAAAAAAAAAAAACCATTTAAGAATATAAAGTTTTGGTGACTTTAAAAAAAAATTTTAAAGACAAATACGAGTCACAAAATATATGTCTGAGATTTTTATCTTTGTTAGAATTATATATAATACAGATTGTAATTTAAAATTGATTTAAACAATTACATATCGTAATTAAAATAGTACGGATTACATATGTGACATATTTTTTGAATCTGCATCGAGAGATGGTCGTGCCTAATGCGATTTATAAATGGCATGATATTTAAAACTAATGTAACTAATGGAAACCAATAATCAATATCTGAACAGAAAGCGAAACTTTAATTTACATGAGACTGTTAACATCTGCGTTTTAGTCACTCTGATTTGGAGGCTGACGACGAAGAGTTCGATTCTCTCAATCAATCCGATAGCGTTAATCAATCGGACCATGGCAATCACGAGCCGCAAACGTCTGCGAATAGTGCCAATGCGACTGTCAGGCCAAGATTGCCAACGCCGACGGGCGACAACCCGCATGAAGTGAGTTATTAATTAGACAGAATATATTCCGTCAATTAAAAATTATTTTTAATTTCATTACAATAGAAAATTTTTTTTTTTTTCTTCTTGAAAGGATATTTAACGAGATTTCTCTGTTCTAAGAAAAAAAAAAAAAAACATTAACAAACAAGTAATATTTAATTCTCAATTACATTAAACAAAAACGGTAATTTAATCATGTACTTATAATAGATGGTTGAGTAATTTAAAATAAATAAAAGTGGTTAATGTATTATGTCAGTTGGCTGCCATCGCTACCTCGAATTGCTATCGGCGACTGCCAACGGCAAATCGAGCCAATCAAGGTAGTGATGGGAGTCAACTGATATATCATATTATTTTTATCAAATGTATAGCTTATCGAACGAGCGCAAGAGGAAAACAGAAGGTTACTATCCCTTCTAGAAGATCGAGACCATAAAATAATGGCGCTGGAAGCTCGCCTTTTAAAACAACAACACGAGATGGCCCTAGAACGAGAACGACTTCGTGAGGAAAATGCTACGTTGATTCGCGCAATGGCTGCGTTAGCCAGTAACTAATCTTTTCGATGTAATAAAAATCATGCCTTCTTGGCTCTTTGCTCTTTACGATAATCGCCCAGCTGCAGGATGAGCCATAAGTCGCGCGCCGCGTTAATCCCTTGATTATTACTACGTATATTGTTCTTTTTCATATTTACAACAATTTCCTACGGAATTCTAAAATTAGCACCAAATCCAATTTTTTTGTTTCCTAGGAAATTTGTAACAGCCGCAGGCTAAATGACTGAAAACCGGCATGTTGTGTTAACTATTTTAATTGTTGATATTATAATATATTTTTTTTTTTACATTATATAGCATACGAATAGGTCAAAAGATCATTTAATAATTTCTCTATTATATATTAAATTAATAGAATTTTTTATTATATTTAAATTTACAGAAAATCATTAAATCTATTTAAGTATTAATTTTACATCACATTAAAGATCTTAATTGGTTTTTTTACTTAGTCTGACTTAAAGTAATTAAAAAGTGATAATCTTTTCTTGTTAATTATTTTTGAAAAGTTTTTTTTATATTAATAATTGCACAATTTGTATTACTTTTAAAGAGATAAATGCTAAAAGAAAAACGTAGATCTTTTTGTCTCGCTTTTTCTTTTTTTCTCTTCTAAGTGGCTATGAAACTATAAAATAAATTGAAAGTCAAAATAGAATTTTTTTTTTTTCTTTTTAATAATAATTTTTAAAAGGTTGAGAATATCAGCAAACAAGATTACTTGTGACTAAAGAGACTTAGATTGCTAGTGATAAGAATTTAGATATTTAGATTAATAAAACAATATTAATTTAGTAAAAAATATTTCACATGCGTGACGATTAATTTTCCGTATCCTTCCGATGCATGATTTATGGATCATCCTAAGCAATAAGGAAGACACCTAAGTAGCAAGTAAATTTAATTTTAGTGCGTCTCGCAAATTGAGTCATTATAAATAAACAGATAATTCTCTAATCACAGTGTTAGTTACGGAAAGTATAAATATACGTTTTTGCAAGCTGCAATGCAAGTTACATTTTGTAAAAAGCAATATAATAATCCTTCACCTCGTAAAGATATTTTGACAAATTATAGAGCTTTGGTCGCAGGCACAAATTGCATGTTATCGATATTTATTGGTGACTAATTGCCGTTTGCTTATTTCATATATATATATATATATATATATATATATATATATATATATATATATATATATATATATATTTTCCATTGAGCAAGCAAGTACATTGAAAACGTGTGAAAGTGCCGATTACGATATAAGCGATTTGATCCATTTTCTATTGTAATAATATAAGAATAAATGTTCTATATAAGTTTTATACTTGCAACACACGATATAATGTAAGATTATGAATCATTTTCTTATTTTATTACTATTAAAGTCATCATTATACGCGAGCCGTACAAAACTCTATGTATATATAGACACGCAGATGATATATAGCAATTAATTGATATATTTGATTAGGGACCTCCGCGACAAAATTATATAACGCGCGGAACGATGTAACGAGAATGTAAAATTGTTTAAAGAAAAACTTTTATTGCCGATGATTTATCGTACTCCAATCCTCGTTCCTATCGACGTATTAAACACAATTTTGACGTTTTATAAAGGCTCGAGATCGAAGGATTCTTTTACATTTACTTTTCTTTGTATTTATATAATCGTTCTCTACGTCGGTCTACGTTTATAATCTTTTAATTAATTTCTATTTATATTACCTCGTTTGAAATGAAGAAGATAGAATAGAAGAGAATTGCCTGCTGGCAATATGCGGAAATGTGTGACATTAAAACAGCCTCCAGGGTGAACCGGCAAAAAGATTTTGCATTTTTTATTCATAAAATAACTAAATAAATTTTTAATATAGTACAATACTTGCACGCACATACGCAATATAGTTACATCTTTACGCTAATGTTTTCTAATCACTACGTAGCTGTACATTACAAATCGTTGGGATCCGATCATACACTTGGGGCCTTCTACCTTCAAATCTATCCCAGTTATTATCATACGTTTGCCCTTTACTCTCATCCTTTCGAAATGTACGCTTTGATTCTCCCGGGATCCATCTGTCTCATTGTTCAACTCAACTCGCTAAAAGATCCCAGAAATGTTTCAATCTGTCGTATAAACCATTTCGATGTGTGGTTTTTCAAAAAGATATAAAATTTTGTTAAAATACTTTATGTCGCGTTCAAAGAGAAATATATCGACTGGTTCGCAAGAAGATACTTTTAAATAGGTGCAAACATCTCGAAAGGGCAAGCGACCCTTCGCACGCACCCTTTGACAATAAAGAATACGACGACTTACAATGAATTATTAAGTGCCAGTTTGATTGCGTACAAGCTATTTAATCGTAATTATTTTGTGATAATGATATTAATATATATGTATAGTAAATATATATATATATATATATATATATATATATATATATATATATATATATGTATATATATATGTATATATATATATTAAATAACAATTTTCAAAATTTTGAAAAAACAATTTAAATAGCTTACGTAAAAATGTATCAATTATGTTTAAGAATAAATAAAATTAAAAAATAAAATTTGAGAATAAAATTTGCAATAAAAAAGTTAGACAAATAGAACTGAAAGTTAAATCGGAAATAAAAAATTCTCGTTAAAAAAAAAATTACTTTTCGAACGTTTTCGACAATTAGAAAAATCGACGAAACAAGTGAAAAGATTAACGAGTGCACTTTTTATTAAAATCCGATTTTTTTTTTTTTTTTTAATTTTATCCATTCGTTATACCGAATACAGGGAAATAAATCGCATTTTAAAGATTCGTGCGTCAAACCAGCCGATTAATTGTTCGTTTTGATTACGTTGTTTTTTGATTAATGAAATACGTCAAGATTTATCGCAAGTCGTCGTATTAATAAATGCCAGTGTCTCGATAAAATGCATACACACTTTGTGATGCAACAGGTACTACGCTTCTTATATCAATCCTCTCTTAATTTTCGATCGCTGGCAAGGTAACTAATCGTTTAATTGTCTACACCATGCGTCTCTACGACTATTAATTTTCTTTTTCAGTTCTCTGTCGTTTATCGCAAGGCAACGCTTCGCTGATATGTACCGTTTTGTTTCAAGATTGAATTAATTACTCGAACTCGTCGTCGTAAAATCCTAAGGAACTTGGTTCTTTCATCACGTCGTCTAGTGTTTCGCAACTCTTTTTCCGTGATTCGCGATATTAATATTATCACGAAATTATTGTCTCGGCTAGTAATGAGTCGTTAAACAAGGCGTTACCGCGTCCGCGTGATATTTCTCGCTAATCAAACCGCGGAAATTTGTGCTTGCATGGCGATAATTCTCGTCTACGTTACAAACTGAGCCGTAGAAATCGACATATCTCGCTTTGGAGCACTCGCTTACGTCGTGCTAAATCGTATTTTTAAGAGCGATTCGTCTCGATAAATGTGCTTAAAGTGCTCGCGTACAAATCCAACTAGAACTAGGTCCTTCAATGTTCCTTGAAAAAAATATCCCTTGCGTCTTATCGTCTAATAATTACAATACGTTTTGCGCAAATTACGACCATGACTTCACTCTTTTTCATTTCTTTCGTTACTGTAAACTACAAGAGCATCTTCGCGCTTCGTGTCTCGCTTCACTCGTATCCTCATACGTATCATTATCCCAACAAACGACTAGATCACGATGGTTGGACCTCAACCAGATCCTTAAATGCTAAGGGAGCTTAACGAACTAAGCTATTCTCAGTGAACGATATATTATTATTTCTTCTTTATCAAATATCAACGCCATTACGCCGCAATCGAGATGCAGACGCATACAGGTGATCTCCCCTCTACTCTCGGTATATAGTCTCGATTCGCTTTATTGTATTCGCTATAATTCTCTTCTGTCGTCTTAGCGCGATTTTTTTTCTTTCTCTCTCTCTCTCTCTCTCTCTCTCTCTCACAATTGTTTTTTCATTTTTATCTGAACATATTAACTAGTTATTAACAATCAATTTTATTTAATAAACAGTTATTTTCTTGCGCAAAAAATTTACCATTAAATTAACATTCCCTTTTCCGTGATGCTAATGTAAAGGGTGCCACAAGAGAAGAAATGCACTACAGTTCACAAGTACTTGCCTACGGATAAAATTTACGATCACAACCTTTATAGATTAAACTATTAAACCATAAAACAAACCATTAACTGCATTTGCTTACATTCATAAATTAAAATAAAAAGAATTTTAGATAAAAAATTCTCATTTTTATATTTTAAAATAATAAAAAAATATATGTAGATGCAAATTTACGAAATAAAAAAAAAAAAAAAAACTTTCTCCTAAAGATAGCAGCTCGATAATCTTGTGTAATGCTACTACTTTGTTCGGATTTAGCAATTCTATTATTTTCATAATATTGTTGCCAGCTTTACAGTATTAATACAGCTAAAAAATTTAATACTGCATGAATAGACAAATACTTATGAACGATATTGTATTAATAGCAGAATTACGTATTCTCGAAAAAAAAATTCTGGTTTCTTTAATTCTAATCGCGCACATTTTTTTTTTTTTTCATCGAATACATTTTATCCTAAAAACTTTTGAAATCAATAGAAACTAGTCCTTTGTGTGTTCACACAAAATAAAATGCCGGTTAAAAACAATTATAAAAATACGTAACATTTCCGTTGAAATATTTTTGCAGTCTTTAAACAAATTCTTTCGAATGTGCAATTGAGTCACGTTTAACATTTATCGATACATTAATGGATTCTATATCAAAAATTAATTTAACTGTTGCCATTTTTATTAGTATGAAACTCTATCGCTGCAAAAACATTTTTGTTAATTGAGAGACTAGAATTTAGATATTTCTGCTCTCATGACACCTCATACATCCTGAGTCAACGATTATTTTCTTCATAAAAAAAAAATCATTTTTCTACTAAAAATTCACGCCTGATTTGTGAGTAGTCGATTAAGAGGCAAGCGCTCGGTTGAAAGTTAAAAAAGTATCGTATCGATAGGAAGATTTTCAGTTTTATCCATAATCTAATTGTAATTTTTATGCGTGCTATATTGACTTCCATTTCCTTTTAATGTTAACGTTAGACTTTTAAAGTTTAAAAACAGTATTATAAGATCAATTAATTTAGAAATAATTATGTACGTATGTATAATATTGAATTTAAATAATAGGGACTTTTGTCAACTCTTTATCAAGTTTTGTAATTATAAGAAGAAATTTTTAACGTCTCGTCCTTGAGTTTCTCTCTTCATGATATAAGCTGCCTATAATTAATCATTAGACCAGTCACTTCCGCCGATTTCACATCTTTCCTCGCTTCCTCTTACATAAACAATATCAAACGACAGTCAACCGTTTAATAAGAAGCTCATAGGCGAGTTTCTGCACGTTTCACTTGCCTCCTTATTGACTCGACCAGGCGTATTATGGAACACTGTGTCGTAAGTACAAGTTATGTTCACCGTTCCCGCGAACGGCATTCAAAAATAAATAATCGCGACGCGCTGCTACTCGTTATCGAAGGTGGAAGAGCAAACGTGCTCGAATTCTTCTCATGTGAAATACGCTCCCTGCCACTTTACGCTTCTCCACAGTGGAAAACCTTTCTATAGATTTATCTTAGATATATGTATAAAAAAAAGTTACATCGTATTCGTAACGTTTAAATTAGACTTATTTTTACATGTAGAACGTTTAGACTAATTTCGACATGTGGCACTAATAGGAAATAATAATTCAACCTTCCATAGAGATCAAATCTTTCGTTAGAATACGATGTATCTTCCTTACACTTGTGTGTTCCTTCGAGTCCTTTAATATAAGTCGCGATTTGTCAGTTCGGCAGTTTGACTTTACCATTTTTAATTGAATGGTTGTCCCGAAGGCACAGAATTTGAGGGGGGGAAAAAAAAAAAGTACTAATTCTAAAAAATAGAAAAAAAAACCCAATATTTTCAAGGCTAAAGAGCCTGAGATGAAAAACGCGACAAATATCGTGCGGCGGAAAAATTGAAAAAATGGAAAATTTCACAAATCCTCATTTCAAAACTGAAAGAACGCCTGTAGGCATCATTGTTCGTATTTGCAGAATCTTCGTTTGGTTAAATTCGGTATTTTTATATGGTATTGGCAATACAACCTCGTGGAACTGCGATTTATTCGTTGTACGGGATTATCGCATAGAAGCGCAGGAAAGACGTCGACCATTTGGTCTCGGTGATCTCTCGGGATATGTTTGCGTCTTCGCGACGCACCGACGCCGTCGCCGATCCGGTACCCTTAAAAGAGACCGGAAGAAGAAAATACGAGAGAGATGCCCGATCTCAGACGCTACAGCCGGAGGTAACTACCTCCTCGCTGTTGGGCTGATGACTCCACCTGCACTGGTGACAACTCCCCGTCGTTGTCGCGGTCGTCGACGACGACGTCGTCGTCGCCGCCGTTGACGTTGCCGTCGCCGTCGCCGCCGTAGATTCCTCTGGCGCGGAATTAACGACGTCACCGGACGCTCGTAACCCTTGCTCAAGCTCCAACAGCTGACCCATGAAGTTCAGGTTCGGGCTGATGATCGGACGCGCGTTCTTCACCAGTTTGTACGCCTCCACCATCGACAGGCCTTTGTGCCGCATTATGTAAGCGATCGCGATTGTTGCGCTGCGCGACACCCCAGCTTGACAGTGCACCAGCACGCTGCTTCCGGCCTTCCGCGCTTCCTCTGAAATAAAAGACAAGTTGCAGATGACACGACGAACGTACGTAAGTTTCATTTCTTTTCGAAATGACGATTGTAAAATAATATTTGACAAAGAGAAGAAATCATTTTTTTTCTCTCGTCAGAAAGTACTTGCTCCAAATTCATCCCTAATTTAATAATTTAAAACTCTCTGATAACAAAGAAATTTAAAAAATGTACATATGTATATAAAGAAATAATTGTTTTCAACGCAAGAACCTTTTGGTACTACATTTAGACACGTTATTACAATCTTTAATCATTCAAGTATTATATTTTGATTAGGAGCATATATTTCGTATTAATCTACAAAATTGTACATCATGATTTACTTGGATATGCAGAAGATATGCGTACGTTTATATTTAGTTCGGAATCATCTCTGGGACTAAAAAAGATTTTAAGATTCGCGAGGCTGTTACGTGCGTTGCGTTCTTTTGAAAAATATGAACGAGTCGTAAACGTGAAATGAAACAGTCGTGAAACCCGAACGACCGACTTGGGTTATGCAATATATGGGGGACGCTATCGTATCGCCAGCGTGAGTCACTGCATCGCCCGGATCCTATGCAGACTATGCAAACGTTCTATTGCACTGCGAAAGAATTCGATTGCGTTACAAGTTGATGACATCTTTCGGAAGATAGCTGCTGCTAACCGTACGTTTCAAAATAGATTTTAATATCAAACTTTAGTGATAATTTCAACACTTTCAAATCAATTGCAATAAAAAAGAAAACCAAATATCTTCTTTTACGAAGACGCAGGACGTACAAAAATTTTTTTTTTAATTAGTTACGTAAATATGTAATTAAATATTAATAATCTAAGTTAAGTTATAAAAAAGAAAAAAAATATTTTTTATTTTTTTTACTGCAAAAACGCTGAGAAGAACTGCGAATCTGAACGAAAATAAATAAAAAATGAAATTAAAAAGATATATATATATATATATAAGAAACAGCTACTCGTCGAATTTGTGATTGAGTGAATCGTAACACGTGAAGAAATAAATTTCTCGAAAGTAAACTTGAGGATCGGGTGCCACAATAACGACAGGGTGCGGAGTCGGTTTATTCAACCGGCATTCCACCAGTTGCACGCCTGGAGGGAGGCTCGTTTCCCTCCGCCTCTCTCTCTCTCTCTCTCTCTCTCCCTTGTTTCGTCCCTTTTCGAGCCCTTACAATCGCCACGCACGACCGCTACCCTTCCAAACATAGTTCCCTTCCCTTCTCACTTCTTCGTGTCCTCTCTTCGCAGATGTGCGATGTATGCGTAAAATAGCGCGTAAACGAGAGAAGGAGTCTACCATCGAGGATGAAGAAGGAGAGCGAACGCAGGGTCAAAGGGGGAAGTCTCTTACGTTTCATGCCCGCGAACGCGCATGACTCATGCCTTCATGAATGGAAGGTTCTTCTGGTCTCCTGCTGTTCGGGCGCTCTGGTTCAATGGTCCACCGGAAACGCCTGGTTACACCCTGTTTCCGTCCGTAGGCCTGCTACTACTTGCCGCGAAATAACGGAATGAACGCAACGAAACGGCCGGAAGAAGAACGGCAGGAAGCATGCCGCCGGCGTAATCGTGGAAATTATGTTTAACGATCGTCGCTTTCGAATTCGCAACATCGAGGATCGAAGATTAGCATGCCGACTTTGCCATTGCGTCGTTATAAAGTTGTGTTGAGGGAAAAAGGGGGCGCGATTCCTTCAACGTTTCTCGATCAACAACTTGAAAGTTCTTGCTTCGGGTTCCGAAAAATATCTTTTCGCTGACTTTAATTCAAATCTTGCTTACCGATGAAATCGAACGCTTCCTCGAAGTATTGCTTGAGGTTCTGATGGCCAGAATCTGAGGCGGGGATCTGCCTGTACGTGATACCCCGTTCCTCGTGATAACCAGGCAGCTGCGAGGTGACGTTGAGCACTCGGGTGGCCCCGAGGGCGCGCAATAGCTGCAAATCGGCGGCGTCCCGGCCGTTACCTAGATAGAGGAAGGGCAGCACGCGAGACGCTGGGTGGCTGTCGATGTCGGCCGGCTGCGGGGTCGGCGGTCCGGAGATGCTCAAGACGGGGCAACCCGGTCCAGGACTCGTGCAACCGCTCACCGTCGTCGTCGTCGTCGTCGTCGTTGATGGATCGGTGACGGCGACGGCGACCGCGGTCGCTGCGGCGGTGCCGTTCGGTAGAAGCGTGTCCTCGCATAGCTCCCGGTGCCGCTTGTGAAATTCTCGATGTCCACCTGAAATATTCGTACGTAGGTATTAATTAGCGAGGGAGACAGGGGCGTTATCAACTATTAATTTTCTATAACAAACATCTCTCAATTCTTCTTAACATAATTCATTACTTTTGACATCGATAAAAATGACAAACAAATCTGCGATTGTACATCGTTAGCAGCCATAAAACACGCGACGGGAGTCGCTACGTATCTCAAAGAGTTCCACGACTGATTATTTCGCACGAAGGGAAAATTTAACGGCGCACAAAGTCAGACCGTACTTTCGAATGTGTACATATACGGAACAAACACAACGCTCGTCGATAGCAATGAGTAACACGGTCGGTCGCGATTCTATATCTCTGTTGGAAACGTTGCTGAGCCAACTTATTGATTAACTCGGATATACACGTTCCGCGGGTTACGAAATAATTATAACTTGCGCGGCGATCTCACTCTCTATTTGCGGATGCAGCTTTATAGATCGGCGTTTAGAGAATCGCTATTTATAACTGGCGAATTTTCCTATAAATAGAATTATTTTTTTTTTTTTTTTTCTTTCTTTTTTTGCGCGAGATAATATCGGCGAAATAATGTTACGCCACATCAATCTTACTTGGCGTCGTAAATTTGACGTTATCTCGCGCTGACGACTTCCAGTTTAATCATTCGTTTGTGGTGTTTGGAAAGGTGTGCACCTGCATTATTGTAAACCACTTTACATGTACGCCGAGATAAATATTTAACGAATAATCGATCAAGTAAATTAATTTATTTATTCGACGGATTGTAAACGAGTATCATATCTGAGCTTCTCGGTTATACGTAGACGCATGGAAGTATCAAAGGGATATACAACAAGAAAGTCAGTCGAGATCTCGAAGACTTGACGTTCAACCGTTTCAAGCGAGTTTGGAATTTTAGAAATGCGAAACATCTGGAGAAGGATCCGAGGATATCAGACCTCGAGAAGCCCGAAATAAAAGAGATCCCAAATTTAATTATCTCAAAGATCAAACAGCAAAGCGTTCAAGCAGAACTCGAAGTCTCGGACGATTAGGGAGGCGATAAACTTCCAGAGGGATTCTCTCCTCATTAACGAACACAAAGAAGGGAAAAAAAAAAAAAAAAAAGTTGAAGTGACAGTCGTTACGTTGCGATAACTCGCGCCGTCTCTTTTATATCGTGTAACCCTTTATTCCTGAAAAGTTTGCATCTTTTGCATCCGATGAAAACGAGATCTCGAAAATCCAAAGCGATGCGATGCGCGCGCGTATTTATAAACCAAGAAGCAAGAGGCGCATCGAGCTTTTGAATGCCTCTCCACGACTTACGTAAAAGGCAATTGCAAGAGACGCAGAAGCGGGATCCAAGATGAATCTCGGAGGGTGATGCCATCGTCTGAAGACGACCGGTACGCGAAAGCGACGGGGACAAGGGGTGGGATAGCGCGACGGCGTGGAAAAAAAAAAAAAAAAAAAAAGAAAAATGGGCGGAAGGGAAGAAACGGCGGAGCCGAGAATAAACGGCGGTGGATAAAAATAAAGGAGCGCGGTAAGCGCGAAAAGGAGAGAGAGAGAGGGAGAGAGAGAGAGGCGAGGAAGAAATGTAGGCTAAAAGTGTCTTCCTCTCCTGACCTGCGGCTGCTAAGGCCTGGCTCAACGATGACTCACTCGTTGGCCCCTCCTCTCCTCCCGTTCCCCCTCGTCGGATAACTCTCGCGAAGCGGCCACCAACCCCAAACTGTCGTTGCCAATCATTATTCCAACGTCGTTGGCAAAGCTCCTTTTCAATTTTCAAATCTAGCTCGCGATACACGTGCAATGCCACACGCAAAACGGGATCTATATTTTGAAACAATTTTCCGAAAGCGCTCGAAATTAGAAGCCGGCTTCGCCGATCGTTGCTCCGACGCTGGCAGAGCTTTTTAACACTTGCCAATCACGACGCATCTGCGTCTGCAACTCGTCCCAATAATGATGAAACGTTCACGTTTGGAAAACGATCGTATAAAAGAATACGTGTACAGTTTCCATTCTGCAACTTCCATGAGCTAGTTTCCATGTATCTCGCTTTCGCTGATCTATTTTTCATGCTACAATGCATTATTAACCCTGCGCAGTCTTTATGATGTTTGTACTTGATCGAAATACGTGGAAAAAATATTAAAAAAAAAATCTTAACCGACGAAAAATACAATGACGGAAGTGAGACGCTCTGGGATCGATTTTTTTTTTTTTTTATTCCTTAACGGTCCGGAAGCGTTTGATCAACGAGTAATATAAATACACTTGGTTAAAAGTGAGAATGCCAGGATTTTTAATCCAAAGTATATCGTTATGTAAAGCGCGAGCTTGAAGAGGAAGTTAAATCGAATAGAAAGATCAAACGGCCAGAAAGATAACGCGAGAGCCGCAATGATCGCCACGGAAAAACTGAATGTGGGTTACTTTATTTAGGTCGGTACAGCGATCTCGAGATGCTGGCGCGATTTATACGGCGAATCGCGCAACGGTCGTCGCACCCGATGGAAATCCTGTTATTTCAAACACCGCGTTTCTTAAGCAACTATTCGAACCCAGGCAACGAAGCTGTTTACAGCTTGTGGAATCTAAGTTTTTGCTGATACCGAGAGAACTTTTGCGATTAGACTTGCAATTGAATCAAAAACGGAAACGCGCGCCACGCACAACCGCGGCAACGAGATACCCACCCTGCGCTGTAAGCAAGAATGCGAATATTTCAATCAAGTATTGCAAAATCAGCAGACATTAATCATTATCAAATAACCCTGAAAGAAAAAAGAATGTGATCGATGCGATGACCATCGAGTTATCAACCAGAAAAAAAAAAAAAAAAAATTGAGGAATTTTTGTTCAGCGAAATCCTTCGGTAACTTTAACTTTTAAAGCTTTAAAGAAGATTGTTTTTAAATAAGATAAAAATTGACAAAAATAATTGATAAGTAATAATGAAATAAGTAAGGCAAGAAGAAGAAGAGAATTTTTCACGTATTTATAAAATTGTGTCCACGAATAAAATAAACGATTATTTTCAATGTAAATTTGTAAAAAAGAAAAAGAGTTATCTATAATTTTATCGCATTTTTTTAGTGCAGCATTCGGAATCTGGAGATCTGTTCAACTAAAGACGAAAATATCGTGGTTTCTGAATTGCCGGCCTATATATGTATATTTTTTTCTTCTTTTAACACTCGACACTTTAAGACAAGTTTTACTATAAATATCATGCGGGAAATACTATATTTTAATATGTATATGATACACGTCCCGCCTGAGGCACTTGCAAAATACGTGCCAACTCAACCGATACGGTTTTTTTCTTTCTTCTTGTACTTCAAACCCTGAGACGAAATAATGTCTGCATTCCTCCGGGTCAGGTATGACATCACCGAAACGATGATTCAGGAATACGAAGCCGAAATAGTAATCGCTTAATAATAATAATTGAGAAAGCAGATGGACTGACCGACGACGAGCGCGAGGCGTCTAATAAATATAAAAAAGAAATCGGCCGAGCGATCAATAATCCAAGAAGTTGCTTAGCATCCTCGCGGTTCATCTTGGGGTTTTTTATTTACCGCAAACGTCCGAGGGACTTTTCCGTCGCGGTGATGTCACGCGCGTGGAAAGAACGTATATTTCTGGGCGTTAAAAAACATTGACTCATATACATATACGCGTGTGAAAAGAAGACTACCGGGGAAAAAAAAAAAAAAAAGTCGTAAATCGAGAAAGACTGGCTAAACTTACTCCAAGAGTCGAGATTCTCGAACGGCACCAGCCGAAGCACGAGGCAAGGTGCGCCCTTCCTGATTCTCATATTCAAAAATTAATCCCGAACGCGCAGATTAATCCTCCTCTCGGCTGTGTAGTCTCACCGCACCATTTGACACAGAACTTTGACTGTCGGACGACCCTCGGCGCTCCCAACGGGCGGACGAGCGCAAAGTATTTTTGTTTCTTTTTTTTTTTTCTTCTTCCCGACGTTCAGTCTCGTTTCTCTTGAGAGACGAGAAGCGCTAATCGCGACGGTACCACGATTGGCGGGAGACTGCGAGCCGAACGGCACGAGAGAGTTTACATGAGGCCCCGGCCGTGGATGAGTCATCGGGAGAGACGACGATTGGCCGGCCGTCGTCGTGACGTTGTGAATCGCCGCCGAGCGTTTCCAAGCGTACGCGACGGTGACGGTGAGCGTATACGATTCTTTACGCGTGCCACGGTGCGGCGATGCGGCCAGTTGATTCTTTCATGCACCGATATACCGGGTGTCCCATCAACTGCATCTCTCTGTCGCACCTCGCCTTTGTTGTCGCGGATCTTGCTAATCTCACGTTACGTTTGATTGAAAAAAAAAAAATTGTTAATTTGTAAATTTAGTCAAAGAGCCTAAAATATCTTCAGTCTAATTTCTTTTTACTTACGCGCGTCATCTATTGCTACAAACGATTCGAATGTTGAGTCGCGACGTGTTCTCGTCATCGGATCTCAATGTCGTAGGTTGAATCAGATAATCGGATGCGCTTGAATTAAGCCTGCGGATTCAGGCTCCAGGAACGAATGATCTAAAGGTCTAAGCATCGAAAGATCTACGCATGGAAATTCCTTCGATGCCAATGACTAATCATTTAGAGTGAAACGTTTATTGTGCTTCCGACAAAGCGTCATCCTGGCTCTTTTCTTTTTATCGCGATTTCAAGGCCTTCCGCGAGACGGTAGATCACGATTGACGCGATCAAGGATCCATAGGATCACGTCATTGCGTATACACGAGTGACGTGCGGCTCCAGAGCGGAATTTGTAAACCTTTCCGGCATGCAAGTGACACACGGTATATATTTAGACTCTTGAATCCAGATTCCGGGACCTCTCCTCCTCGGAAAGAGGTGTGTGCGAACCTTGTCCCTATCCTTTGCTAATTCAATTCTCATATCCCTTAAATATCGGTAAAATTTACTTGTAACATTAATTTATTAAAAAATCGATTTTTTTAAACAAGTGCTCATATTTTCAAACTCGCAAGCCGTTGTAGTCAGTTTTTTTTTTTTTTTTTTATTTTTTTAATACGAGATATTCGGGATCTTGCTATTTTACCCGTTCTTGCATCAAGCTCACGGATGCTGGAATTCTTAAATGTCTAAAGTAATTTAACAAAGAGCCGGAAAACATGCGAATAGCTGTATGATTTCATTACCGGGAAGTTTTGTCCGTTTCAATTTTTCCTCGTCGGTAGAATAACTCTACGAAATACATTTTGGACATTGCAACGCTAGCGTTTTTAAAATAAATCTGTACAACATTTTAACAAATATAAACGTAACGCTAATTATCGCGGTTGAAGCAGCCCGACTTTGAGTGACCGATCGTGAAAATTCGCAAATTATTTTAGACGCGAGAAAGTGCAATGACAAAACTTACAGACCCCGTCCCTCGCCAACTTGTGCATTTGTTTTTACGATTATGCACTGAATTGCAACGAATGTGAAACGAGTGCCAATTCATTATTACACCAGGCATGACGTACAATTCCCTAAAGATAAGATCTGAATAGCATCTACGCAGATACTCGAGCAGGTAGAGAGAGAACGGGAGCGGGGAAAAGATTACGATATAATATGAATCACTGGCAGTAATTAAAAATATTGTTTGCAATATCTCTTGTTTACAACAAGCGTTTGTACGTCAAGAATCGTACAACAGATTACGGATATACGTCGATTTTTCAGCCGCTGTATCGCGCCGCGCATTTTTTTTTCTTTTCCTTTTCCTTTTTATTGTAAATTATTATGCAATTATAACACTCGAAGGTTTAATTAATGACTAAGCAGGTCAAACATTTTTTCGTAATGACTCGCGGAAGAGTCTCGAGAATTCTAGAAATGCGGCTTTAAAATCTTTCTCCCTCTCCAAGGTTTCTTATCGACAGGCGTTTAACATATTACGACGTAGTTGCCGATCGTAAGCGAGTCGTATCGATACGTGCGATGGATATGCAATACACAAGATGCATACCAAATCGGAAGTATATGCACGCGGCAACGTAATAGTATATATTGCTGTATGCACATTACAGACGTAACGACAAACAATACAAGCCCGCGAATGTCGCACGTCACGCGCGCGCAAGAATAAGTTTGAGCACGCTAATGCGATCGTAATTTTTTTTTTTTTTTTTTTTTTTTTGCAGGCGCGAAAACGGTACGTGTATCACTTTTACGATAACGACACGCGGAAAGGGATCGAGGCGTCTTCGTCACGAGGGTGAATTTTTGAAAGATAGTCCTTGCCCCGCGTCTGTCTCTCTCGACCCGCCACCGGCCGTTTTCAATCGCACGTCATTCGACGAGCAGTGGAAGGACGCGTGTCGAACATATGCTCGTAAATGTCGTTGATATCGACGCCTGATGCGGTTGAGCGTGACTCACTGTCGGAGCACTACGCGCGACCCTGAGTTACGGATCGCCGTATCGTTCGCGTTCGATCAATGCAGTCGCTAACTATCTTTCGAACACCATCGATCCTCACCCTTCGCTCGGCGATGACATCGCTTGATTCCCGCATAAAGCGCGCTGTTGTTAAGACACTTCTTTGTCCCCGTGAATTACGACGTTCGAAAAAAAAAGAAAAAAAAAAAGAGCTTCTCTCGCAAAAGTTTCAACGCGCCCGAGATGAAAAATCCAATTCTTTAAAATGATTCTTTGCTCATTGACGTTGAGATTAAATATCATCCGGAACAGCTTTATAAGTTTCTTTGATAACTTTCTTAGGCAATTTGCAGCTGGAGCAGACGTCTCGATAGATCTTAATCTTAACAACTGAAACAAAAATCTTTTCGTCGGGGTTAAACTTGTAAAGCTCTCAAGGTTCCGATCTATTTTTATCGAAACACTTGCAAATTCTTTCGCAAAGCTTGTAAATTTTGAAAATTATTAGTTAAAAACAAAAAAATAAAATTCTTTTAAGAAATACGATTAATTTTTTTTTTTTTTTCTCGTTATCGATAAATTCCAGATTTACACGATGTACTTTTCCATGAATTTTCAAAGAATGACGCAAGTGTATATAGTGTTTGGCGCATCGAACTAACGTCAAGACCTACCGATCATTACTATGACTAAGCGTACGTGTTTGCAATTAGTCGTCCGAATTCGGAAAGTACTACTTTTGATAACTTTAACTGCCGCAAAGAGACTGACGTCATCTAATCACCAATTATAAGCATTACGACAATAAAATCGAAATAAATCCTCATTCACGCGGTATACGGACGATATTGTCATTAATACCCTAATCGACCATCTCGTCCTTTTATGGACGTATATAGGGGCAAACAAAGAGTCTAAATAAATTGCAGGCAAGTCGAGAACGCAGATCGTAGCTCGCAATCAGATCCGACCGCCTGCTCGAGACGCGATCAATAATTTTTCCACGATTTCACGGGCAATTTGACTAATGGCGATGCCGCTGTAGGCGTAAAATCGTGACGGGTCGCGAGAGAGGAGAAGGGACGCGTTCGAGGGTGAACCCCAACTTGGCAGAGATGGTGTCCAAGGATCACGCGTGGATTCGGCCGCGGGCCTTATTTTGGGCTGATGGACGTAAAACGCGGGGAACGCTACACGCTGTCTCCGCTCCCTGCCACGAATAACCAGCGGAATCATGCCGACTGACTGACTCATCTGCGTAAAACGTAGTAGGAAACCATAGCACGGCACGGCAGAACTCGCTCGCTCGCTCGCTCGCTCGCTCTCGTCCAGTCTCAAGGAAATTCCGACGAGTTCGAAGGACGTACGGTCGCTCGTTTTGTCTTGTCCGCGTGCCCGCGCTGATTCATCTCGCGCTAATAACCCCACGCGACCCTTACTTCTTTCTCTTTTTTTCCTTTCTTTCTCTCTCTCTCTCTCTCTCTCTCTCTTTCTTTCCGTCTTTTTTTCGCCGTGGTCCTCCGTCTCCCTCTTCTGCAGCCGATATTTTCAGAGGGAATCCGAGTCAATGACCGGATGTCTGAATGTGATGGCCGATGATTAACACTTCCAGCCTGGCAATCGCGGTACTGCATTACAATGTCGTGATCTAAGGTACACATTTGTAGGTCTGTCCCAAAAGGTAAGAAGCGAAATTCGACGAAACGGAACGGTTTCGAATTAAATGCGAGCCCCGCAAATCATTATTAGACTTGCAAATTCACGGATCGTTTGATCTATCGCATTACGTTAAATCCGAGATTACTTTCCGTTTCTTATACATTTATGAATCGTTGGTAACTCATAACGCAAATGCGGCAGTGAGAACTAAGCGGGAAGCAAACAGATTACTCATAGGCGGACATACTCGAGAAGGTAAGCTCAACGATTGCCCAATTTATTCATTGTTTATCGCTTAAAGATTTTCGTGCTTTTATCACTCTCTGTGAATCATCGATTCATTAGCCGACGTATTTATTACTTAACTCATTTCGCTTTTAGTCTTTTTGATTTCTTTTTTCATGTGCTTCAAGTGTTTCGACTTTTGACACTTGCTTTTTGAATCTTGCATCTTAAAAAGAAGATATATATAATCATATAAAACTGTTTAACATTTATTTGTGCGGTCAAGAGGTCTCCGAGACCCCCCTTCTTTAAATTTATAATTGCACGATCATGTTTGAACTTCGGGTAGAAAGTTCTTGCGAACGTTCTCTCTTACGTAATGCGGTGCAATAAAATTAAGTTAAATTGTTTTATTTAATTATGGTATTTAAGTGACGCCAACTTTTGCATTCTTGTAAATGTGTGCAGCGTTGCGGCTTGTAAGGATATTATTTTTCAATTCGTAATAAACCAACAGACAGCGCATCAGTGAAACATAAACCAGCGCCGCCGCGTTATAAGCGCTGTATATCATTAACTATTAATGCGCCGTTTACATCTTCCAAAGAAGATGCAGATGTCCCGAGAAATCTGGTTTGCACAATCCTATAACTCTATTTCGCCCGCTCACTTGTGAATAAACATAAGATCATTTAACATGGAAAATGGGAAAAGCGAGAAAAATTTACAACTAAATTTTTCTTTTTTTACGCGAGGCTAATAAAATTTTAATCATCAAGATGTGGAATCGAAATACAAAAAAAAAAAAAAATTTACACCGACGTTGACAAAGTTGCTGAAATAAATTAATTAATCTACAACACGTGATGTCGTGCCAGTTATCATAAAAGCTTAAAATCGACGTTACCAATCTTTGCATGTTGAAATTTAACTTTCTCGAAAACAAAGGATATAAAAAAGATGTAAATTTTTTTTCTTTTTTTTTTTTACTCGACATCTTTTCTACGTTAAAAACTATTTCAACTTGAGAAAAGAAATTTACTTTAGCTCGTATTGTCGATATCAAAATCTCTGTAGGTAGGTATATTTGCGTAGACCCCATGAAAACGAGTTTCACGTGTAACTATGAGACGCGCGGCTCAGAAAGTCACCGGACACTCTGTATTTTTAGATTCTTCATTATGATCTTAGCAGTACTTTAATCACGCCGGTACAGCACAAAGGGACCTGAAGGGTGAGGGAGTAAGGGGAGCCTGGATTGTGAGCTGGACGCGCGTTAGTCATTGATACATTTTAAAGCGAGCTGTGTATCGGATGACTCATACGTAATAATCGTCATCGACAGCTGATCCAGATGCGTTGTACGTTGTTCTGAGCACGTTCCCCCTCGATTAGACCACCTTCTCGTCGCACCCTTAAACGGAAGGGGGATGAAAAAGCGGCACAATGGAAAAAATACAGCAACCCCTCCCCCGGCTTCAGAGAGCGATGACTAATTCATTAAGCTCCGAATTCGGCTCCATTTATTGACTCTAAATACTATGAAACGTTTATTCGTACGTTTCTCTAAAGGTCGGGCTTTTAAAATAAAATAAAAAATTTTTTTAATATATATAACTGTAAAATAACGTTCGATTTCGTTTCAACTTGTATTATAAACGATAGATATATATATATATATATATACATATATATATATATATATATATATATATATATATATATATATATATATATATATATATATATATATATATATATATATATATATATATATATATATATATATATATATATATATATATATATATATATATATATATATATATATATATATATATATATATATATATATATATATATATATATATATATATATATACATATATATATATATATATATATATATATATATATATATATCTGTTGCAAGTTTTAAGAGTACAATGAAATATTGGAATATCTCGCTACTGTAGGGTAGTAAAACGAATAGCTTCTAACGATCGAATTCTCATAATAAAGTATTAGAAAGTGCCCGCGTTCGGCGAGTACAATGCCTCATGACACGCGCGATTTTATAAACGAACGTTCCGCTTCGTTCCTTTAGAGTCGGTAGTTTTTCAGTCTCTTTCCCGAGCGAAAGTCGCGCCGTTGCGATCGAGGCACGGGAAGAGCGGGCGCGCGCGCACCTGAAAGGGTTAAGGTCGCGGCAGATAGGAAAATCTCGTCAACTCGGGCAAGTGACTCACATCGAAATGAAAGAGAGAAGCCGCGGCGGCGGCGGCGGCGGCGGCGGCGGCGGCGACGACAACGCAGGGGGATACGTTATGCAATCGTGATTTTGACATATGGCCGTTCGTGCGCTTAGCTAGCGTAAACATGCCGTAGGGTCGATATACACGGTGACTCATGCTTTCAACGTCGCAGTCGGTCGTCGTCGTCGTCTAAGAAAAATGCGATCGGCACCGACCAGAAGGAGGACCAGACGCGCGCATTAGCCTCGCCAAAACGAGCCACACGACGCCTCGGGGTCTCGTTGTTTATAAGCGGCCGCGAATCGTTACTAATTATGTAATAACCAGACGCGATGTCGAGTGACGCTCGCGCGTTCATTGCTGAATAACGAAAAAAAAAAAAAAAAAAAAAAAAAAGAAATGTTTGAAAGCAACGGAAAGATAAAAATGTATATTTCATACGTATTTTTTTGCTGTATCTTTAATCGTTTCAATTTTTGTAATATATTTTTGCATCACAAACTTCCAACGAGTTACAATATCAAGTTACGTTACGATTTTTTTTTTTTTTTTTTTTTTTTTTAAGATACGAGAATTAAAAAAGGTAGATAAAAATATGAGAAATCAGGTCTAATCTCGTTGTACTTTTAGATTCTTAGACGTTGAATCGTCCGTTTTTGACTGATACGTTATATTATTTATTTCCATCGGCTTCGAAAAACTTTATCATCGCGAAGCGTTGACGATATCGTTATCGCGAGGCCCGCGGTTACGTCGCAGGCTGAAAATCACGTGGCCATATTTAGCGAGCGTGCGCGCGCGAGGGCAGGCGGCTTAATATTTAATTCGCCGGCGATTAGCGTGTAAATTCCTGACAAATCTCCCGTAATGCCCCGTAATAATTCATCTCTTCTACGCGGCTTCGTGAAAATACAGAGGCGAAAGCGCAGATCCGCAGCGCGCAAAATCTGTCCGACTATTCGCGGCGTCATCTCCGACGTGAGTCACTCCTATGAATAGATCCCCACCTTTCGCCTTCGTCCGCGCCGACGATACGACTATGATGTCGATGTCGTCGTCGTCGTCGTCGCAGCCGCCCGAACGGACCTCTTCGTCCGCGTTTATCCTCCTCGAGCCCTCCGAAATATCTCCCAACCCCCATTATCTCGACGCTCACGTGGAAAATGAATGGGAATATGATTCACCTCCCCAGTCTCGCTAACTCTCGCATTTGCGTAGTCTGACAAATCAGACCTTCTCAATGTTATTATTCACTTTTAAATGACTGGATAAAAATTTTTCCGCGAAGGCAAACAATTTCACCTTTTAACGAGTGGACTCGTTTAAATTCAATACGTTGCATTTACGTAATCGCTCGGATTGGTTAATTATGCGAAAAACTGTTTTCCTTAAAGTGTCGCTCTTAAATTCTCGTCAAGTTTTTACGTCAGATAGTCGCGCGTGGCATCTAAAATAAAATTGTACCAAACACTGCTTACGCTGACGACAGAGAAGTGAAGCGGAAATGTAAAGTGGGGGAAAAGAGAAATAGAAAGAGAGAGAAAAAAAAAAAAGTAGTTATTAAAATGAGGTAATGATAAATCGGATTAATTTTCTTTTTTTTCTTTCTTTGAGAAATATCAAGCCAATTCAGAGAAAATATTCATATAGAAATAGAAGCGATATAAAGTAAATTTAATTTTCCCAATGACTTTGCTTTTTGTTTTTTAAAAAGTACTATTTTTCGTCATTCGTCTTCCTTCATTTTGACTTAAAACAATGCTCCAAAATAAAACAAGATTTATAAAGCAAATTAATAGTAAAGAGACGTGAAATTGGCGAGCGTTGTAGAATACACTTTTAAGAAGACAGATTATAGTTTAATAATAGCATATAAAAAGAAAAAAAAAGTACGAGACAAAGAATTAATCGCGTATAATAGGCGTAAAAATGGCAACGGAGAATGATCAGCGTAAAAGTTTCGGCGCGATTGGCGGGCCGGCAGAAATATCGCACTCGCATCATCGTTATTTCCGAAAACCAGAGACTCTCCTCCCACGTAGAGGACCGGATAGACGACAAACAGAGAACACGTCGTGTTTCGCGGTCGTTTCACTTTTTTAAACAAATATCGCGCCACAAGAAAAAGATATCTAAAAGACAAGTCGGCAAAAATCGGTCGTCATTAATAAAAAAAAAAACTATCTTGAATTTATTCACGCTGGATTATTCACGCTGATGAAAATTTTATTACGTCGATAAATATCCGAATTTTTCAATTACTTGCGCTAATATATTTTTTGCAAATTAATTTTGGCTGATTTCTTTGTTGTATTAATCTTGCACAGAGTATCTTTCTAAAAGAAGATATTAACGCTTACGTGAAGATTGCCCTATTAAAGAAATAGAACTGATAACGCAAGATACCATTAGCAACAATACATTTCGTCTTTAAAGAGTGACCACACGTTTATCAATATTGTCGATATACTCTTGGAATCTTCTCTGATTTTGAAAACTCTAAGATATTTGAGTATTGTAATTTTAAAATAAGCGTAAATATTTACTTTTATATCTTGTATATTGATTCATACAAATTGTAAAAATTTGCAGCATATTTTCAAGCAACAATACGCAATATCGCAATATTTCTTGAAAAATTTATGTCCAAGACATATTGCTGATATGTGTGGGTCATTTGATATCATCGGATACCATTATCTTCCCACTATCAGTTATATTATATTTGATAGCATAGATCTGTAACTAGTAAAGTTAATTTACAGCAAATGTTGTGATGATAACTAGAAAAATTTTCCGTTCCCACCGGATAATATCCTTTAAAATACATCGCAAATCTCTCAATTTGACTATTCAGTTTTCTTTTGCATTTCGTTTTCAGATAAAGCAGATAATGCAATTGATATAAAATAATTTATAGATAAATATATTTAGTTTTTTCTAAAAAATGTCTTTTTTTTTTTTTTCGATAAAAGGATTCAGTGCTAAAATCGCTAGATTAATTATTTTGCGTATTGAAAAAGCGAATGCTTAATAAAACTTAATAAAACGGTCGATCGGTGTCGGAAGGTGTAAAAAAAATTAAGAGAGCACTCACCGATTAACAAGGCCGGTTCTAGATCGTCGTCCACGAGGGCAGCAAGTACCAGAAACAACGGATGCTGAGCGGGCAAGTGTTCCAGGTCGTCGGTACAATCGTCGTACACTATGACTTCCTTGAACTGTCTTTTCCTGAGGAGCTCTTTGCTCTCGCGAGCGGTCGCGAGATCGGCGAGAGTGGCCTTCCCCAGCTGGAGTCTACGTCGGTTGAAGCGATCCGAACAGTTGACGTTAATGGCACCGCGTACGTGATTGACGTTGTACAATATAAACGGTCTGCAGTCCAGAATCACTGGTGGAACGGCAGAGGGTCGTTCGAGATGCACGAGACGCTGGCCGAGTTCGTCGGCGGTGATGACGCGGGTCTTGTTTAGCACTAGCTGACGATGAAGACCGCTCTCGGCGCAAGGGCTGGTGGGCAAGCTAGCAGTCTCCAGTTTGCAGCGCTTCGTCGTCACCGACAGATGCTGATGATGGTGAAGGTGATGGAGATGGTGGTGGTGATGGTGGTGATGGTGATGATGATGATGGTAGTGAAGATGGTGGAAGCCACGCCGGTGGACGTCGTCGTCGTCGTCGTCGTCGCCGCCGTTCGTTTCCTCGTTAATCACAATCGCCGGCGGTTCGGTGGGATTGCTACTACTACTACTACTACTGTTATTGCTAACGGCGATCGGCAACGGAGTCGGTGGTGCTGGGAAGGCGCAGGGATTCGGTCCCGGCTCGCTCAGGCTGCGGTTCAGCACGAGCTTCAGATTGGCCCGAGGCCGGCCAGCCGATACTGGCTCGCAACATAGTAAGGTAGACATCGAGGAGGACGAAGGAATTCGGTCTTGAGGCCGATGATCGTGCCGATTGTGTTCGCAATGATGGTGATTGTTGGAGTTGGAGTTTACGTCGATGGTGCCTACGTCGTGGCACGGTCCCGCGGTCGGCGCTGAAACATCAATGATTGGAATATGTAAGTTGTTTTCTTTTTTCACTTTTCTCCTTACGTCAGTTGATACGATAAAACTTTTATATTTGTGCACTCGGGATAATTTCTCCCCATCTATTTTTACATTTGTTGCTTTAATATTTTTACGTTTCCTTTTTCTATATTCTCAGATTAAATTATAATTTATAAAAATTTAATAACATTTTTAATGCTTCCACGTTTTGACGTAGACTAGGTTAAAAAAAAATGCCCTTTCCTATTTTTCTTACTCGAAAAAAGTCAAGAATCTTATCTCGACTACGATTATTCGAAACTATGATAGAGGTTGATTGAATTAAAATGGCAAATAAATACAAAGTCCACGTGTCTTTAAATTAGAGAGCCTTTCGAGTTCAAAAAGTTGCATAAATAATTTAAATTTTTTAATACCGTTACAAAGATAAATTGCCTTCAAATTCTTAGATCCTCGCGTAATTCTGTTCTTTTAGTTGGTTACAATTCTAATTTGGCAGTTGGATGTCTACCAATGTCCCGAGCGTTACGAAAGATCTGTTGTAAGCGACGATGTACTAACTTAGAAATTACGTGATACACCCGGGATTGCTAGCATACGATTTGTTTGTTTTTATAAATAACGCCGCGTGCTCTTTACCCGCGTGTCGCTCTTAAATTCCTAAATCCTTGGACTTTGTAGTTTACAAAGTTTTGCTTTGACATCTTTTTTTACACCGGGTGAAATCATCTCGACACATGAAAAATATCTCGACCACGCAAAGAACCCCCGCATTGTAAATTACCGAGTTTGAAAAAAGTTTAAGTTTTCTCAACCCTCAACCTATCCAAATACCAAAGACGCTAAAAACTCGTCGGACTTTTATATACGTATATAAACCATATTTCTATCACATTAATTTTTTATGCTGGGGTAAATTTTATTATTATTATTATTATTATTATTATTATTATTGTAATATTTTTCCATAAGCTTCAACTGTAGAAAGTCAATAGAATTGGACCAAATCAAACGATACTCTGTTAGAATCAACGGCCGATTAAACGGGAAACTATCGGTTACTCTTTCCCTCTCTCGTCCGACCGCTCTCTCACTTCTCTTCCGCCATCCAAGTTTCTCTCCGGCCCCGAGAAGTCTTTGAGTTCGTTCTTTCGTATGAGTAAACGCTGTGGAATTCGACGCTTCGAGCGGCAAGTGAGACCCCACGACTAGCGATGGGCCCGATACCCTCGCAATACCTATTGATATCTCTCGCGAACGCGGTCATACAAAGAGGCATTATCAAACAAACTGAGAGAGTTGCCCAAGATACGTTTACTCGTGAAAAAGCATTGGCGAACGTATTTATTTGCATAAAATCAACATATGGAAAATTGTTAAAGAAGGAAGACCGCGGCATTTTTATTCCTTTTCTTTTTATGGTGACCGTCAACGGATTTTATTACATTACAAATTCTAATGTAAAAATTATCTTTGCCTCACGTGCTTCACGTGTATATCGCGATATTTTAATTCCCAACTAACTTGTATATCACAAAAATATAAATTTTAATCGCAGCTTTGATATCCGCGATAAACAAATTACGAAGTCTAATGAGCGCGCTTACGTTGAGGAAAGTCCACCTCGCATTTTTTTTTTTTTTTTTTTTTTTTTTTTTTTTAAGAGACTGTCATTGAAAACTAATGCGATATTCATGGAACGAGTTACGGCGTAAATAAAGTAAGTAATAATTTATCGTAGCGTTGGATAAAGTAAAGATAAAGGGATATTTGTTTGGTACTACTCACTACTCGCAACCTGATCTGACCAGAGCATTCTGCTTACGGACAGGTGTATCACCGACACCTGCCATCATACGTCACCCTGCATTCTCCCATACACTTGAAAAGAATAATTTCTCCGAATTAATCCAAAGCCTTTTATATATTGTATACATATATCATCATTGTTTCAGCATAATCCGGATATTTTAAATTGCGGCTAAGCGCGCAGTAAAATTACGTGTACACATTGCATAGAAAAAACATTTCAGATGGCTTCGAAATATTAAAATTAAGTTAACACGGTGCAATATTTGACAGTAATCTATATAATTTATTTTTCTAAAAGAGAAAACTTATCCCGATTTGCTAACTAAAAACGTAAATGGTCACTTGAAAGATTCGATTGCTTAAAGCTACACTTAAAAAAAGTTTAATTTTAATTTACGTGGACTTGAAAAAATAATGAGCTATTTCGATTACTTATTTACATCGCAATGTACCTCATCTACATTCGACAGCAATTAATTAAAATGTTGAAAACATTTGCAAACAATTAAAAATACAATTACATAAGGAAGTTTTATACAATTATCCAGCATTTTCGAGCACATTAAATAATTTATTATAATCAGATAACAATGGCAATTAAATTAATTAAATTTTTTTTTTTTTTTTAATAACAGAATAATTCTGAAACATATTCGTATAGAATTCATTTATTATTATAAACCCTCGTCGAAATTAGATATTGAAAATTTTATACACAAAAATCGCGAAAGATAAACTCTATTAAATAGTTTAATTTTCAAAAATTTTCCAGCTTAAAAACTCCCGTTTCTTTTTTACACCCGCGGTGAAATGTAGCGTTAAAAGAGCATTTTACGTTACACAATTTTAAGCAGGGTTTATAGAGGAGACTCGTGGAAAGTGTCCGAGGATACAGCTCAATTAAACGCCTACGTAGGTAGAAATAGAACGATCTAATGACCGAGGCATCCCAAGTGTTTTAATTCCTGACTTACGCATCCGAAGCATCGCAAATCGAAAGATGCGAGCGCACTTCCACTGCAGATCCCCCGATATACATACATATAAATCCAAAGAACGACGACGCGTCCCGATCAAAAAAAAAAACATACGTTCATCTAGGTGCTAGGAGGAAATCGAAAGGCTCCAACTCGAGAATCCCGATGTTACACACCTTGCATCTACATATCCAGAAGCGGAGAGGAATCCAGTCCCAATGGGTAGAAAGAAATCCGAATGCCCCAGTCGGGTTTTCCGATCTTGTCACCGGTTCGAGAGCGAGGAAGAGTTATCGCGGAGTGCTACATCCGAATGCTCGTGTCGTGTGGGTTACGCACTTCCGACACGCGATACCGTTCGCGAAAAGTGCGCGGATCTTGGACCGGGTCGACGCGAAGGGGGAGGAGGAACGTGGGGAGACGAGGCCGACGTCACCGGCGGGGGAGTCTCAGGATAGCGCGACCCCGCGAAATTCACGTCGGTCCAGCATGCTCCTCTGCGGGAACGAGGCGAATACGCGAGGTGTACGATACACGGGGAGATGTACAGCCGCGGGAGCGCGATCGGTGCGGAATCCCCTGCCAACGGCCGGCGAGCGAAGACTGAGGAGGAGAAAAGTCTGGCACGCCGCTAAAGCGCGGCGACGACGACGACGACGAGTTTCGCCAGCGACGAGGAGAGCGGAGAACATTCGAGGAGAGTGGAGTAACGCTGCTCCCGGCGCGGTGGAGGACGGGGCTCACCGCCAGAGCTCTGCGCAGGAGCGTAATTTAACCCCTCGTACCGAACCTAACGCACGCTTCAGGGCGACTAGTTATTCTTTTTTTCTTTTCCAGAAAAAAAAAAAAAAAAAAAAAATTTGTTATCTCTCTTGCCAAAGAGTCGTGCCCGTTTCGTTGATCTCGTGTCTGAAATTTTTTGCAACCGTAAGAGAAATAGTATTTTCAAAAAATATAATTTACCTCGAAAAAGAAAGATTAGGTATTTAAAGTGCACAAAATTTGTAGAAAGAGTAATGTAGCGGGATTCGCTGATAATATTTTACGTGAAAAAAAATTCTTTTGAATATGACGTAAAATATGATACGTAACATTTAGTACTTTATGTATACTTGCTCTCTTCTTCTCTTATTTTATCTTTTAAAAGTATGACCCTGCTTCGGCCTTTGTATCTTCCTTTCTGGAAGAGGATCTTTTTCAGAACTTTTGATAGAAAATATACGTCCGACAAAGTTTTGTCGTTATAAATTTATATCCTCCAAGATCCGCAAAGAGAAATTAATTGTAGAAAAATTTAAAATAAATTTCTCATCCCAGGTTGATGAAAATTCCCTGGATGATTCGTGAAATATTAAATGTAAAAATATAAATAAATGTTTAAAAAATTCCAAAAATATGCAGGAAACTCGCTTTATCCCTGCATAATTTACATCCAATATATATTTCTAAAGAATGTAACCCATGAAATTTAATTTTTCCTAAAACTTAAATTTTAATTTTAATCGCCCTTTTCCTGAACTTGTATTTTTACATTGCACCTCGAAATTTCATACGTGTAACAGACGTAATAACATACGGGATGTTGGAAATATTTTAATCGAACCGTCCGATCGTGTTTCGAAATACACGATATGTTTTCCCAGATCCTTGCACCGTTTATAAATTTAATTTTCAGATTCTCCGGACTCTGAGCATATGTATGCGCTATTGACTATTGGTAATAACGAAAAAAATCAAGTTCTGCGCCATCGTGCGTGCAATGCGCAACGCGCGTGATGACTCATTCGGCGCGAGCACACGCGTTTCACGTGTGTATTGTGCACACGCATGTATTGTGTACACTTGTACGTTCATACGACCGGTGTCTCGAGATACACATTACGCCACGCCACAACGCGACACTGCCGTACCGAGAAAAGTCTTCCTGGCGTATATGCTCGATCGATGTCAGTCTCGGTATTTTGAATATTAATAGTATCACCAAGATTGCGCGTGAGAACTATAGCAACGAAGCGTAAAGGGGGGCTTCCACGTGATCGATAATATTAATCGCGTCTTGAATAATATTAATATCGAGTGGTCTCACCGGATTCTTTATCACGTCAGCACTTCTTTGCTCTTGGCGACTTTCCGTTCTATTTCATCAAACGTTTTTCAACTTCCGCTTGCGAAAAAATAATTATCATTTCTTCCACTTTGACACTTTTCTGAATAACAACGTGCAATCACGATCGCGGACCCTGCGCGTCCGCGAGTGTTTCGTGTAGAAAAAGGATTCAAAACTTATCCCATAGACCGGAAAGAATTAATTTGTTATTATTTTATATTGTTTATTACGTTGGATCAGGGACGATCCAACTGCTCGAGCTTACGCAAACGAGTTGATAATATCCTTCATAGTCAAGATCGATTAGATCCGAAAGAATCGCAAATTCAAAAATTATACGAAAAACCTAAGCTCTTTATACTTTACTCGTCTCACCCTAGACGTTGAAAGATTGTTTTCCGAAAAATGTTCTCGACCGTTATTAAAATTACGTAAGCGTAGAAAATATGTCAAAGTAAAATAGTAAGATAAAAAAAAGCTGTTTAAATACGGAGAATCTACAAGTATTGTAGGACAAGTAGCATGAATAATTGCAAGTAGGGTAAAGAAGCGGGGCTCTTTGCCGTGTCCGGTCTCTTGGTTCGATCGATAGATGTGAATCAATTATTTGTCAATTACGTATTTCGGATAATCAACATTGTGCAGCACTTTTTGACGCCAATCAACCGCTTTATTTCGGTACGCGCGATAATTTTGTCACCCCAGACAACGCGTATTGTGTGCACAAACTGATAAAAAACTCGAGAGCACGATTAACACATGCGTGTTGTTTTCTCAGGTGAATTTTATTTTTTTCTAGCAGCCTATTAAATTAATTTTTGCATCATCCACTTGACCGTTTTCCCTTTTAATGAAAAAATGAAAATGGTTCAACGTCTCTCTCTCTCTCTCTCTCTCTCTCTCTCTCTCTCTCTCTCTCTCTCTGTAATTCCTCGATGCACTTGGAGGCTCTCCTCCATCAATCTGACCAAAAGAGATAAGATTGCTAATATTACGATGGCATTGACGCGTTCACATTCGTATGATAACCATTTCTGAAAATTTAATCGACAATTCTGCGACGTCAACGCAATCTGTCGTGTGAAATAAAAAAAAAAAAAAAAAAAAAAAAAAGAGAAAAAAGATTGTCCCTAGATAATCAACGAAATCGCTTTTATTAACTCTTGACGCAATTTTCGTATCGTAATATTATTAATGTGCCTTCTCATCTCGTTGCAATAACTCAAGAATTTGACGTCACGCCGCAATTAAGTTCGGGAATCTACATAGTCTCATCTGGAAGATCGACATTTTGGGAAAATTCATAATTATGAAATATCGACTGGCTTTCTAAATCTGACAATACAATGTATTATTATTTTTATTTTTTTTTTTTTCATCTTATAATAATCTATCAAGGATGAAAAATTACACAAACGTCCAAAGTGATATATAATTTTCAGCTTATTAAAGGCGCAAGTTTTAAGCCAACCAGGCGGTTTGAAAACCCGAGAAGAACAAAGCGAAGGATTGAGAGGTTTAAGAATTCGAAAGTCCAATTGTAAGAAATGGAGGAATCTGGAGATCTAAGGTAAGGGTAAGAATCCCTTCCCAGGAAGTGTCGTGTACGCGAGCACGTTCGCTGTCTGCGTGTTTATGCGTGGTCATCTACTCCGTACACCAAAGATAGAGTCTGACATCATACGCCGGGTCGAACGAGCGATAAACATATGTACTCGCACACACGGTGTCCTCGTACGCGGAAGGTTCCAGTTTATCACTTCTTCAACTGTCTTGAGCGATCGATGCACCCACCGGATCGCAGACGCGTAATTCTGCTCCTTCTCTTATTTCTTCGCAAACATTTAAATGACCGCGCGTTTCCCCCACAGGAGACGAGATAAGAACACGGTCATAAATCTCTAATTATTTAATTTAAATCATTAAAGTAAAATTTTTCAAATATTTCAGAATAACGCTGACGTTTCGCGTCTTATCCATTTTTTTTTTTTTTTTTTTTTTTTTTATCGAATTACCAAACGAGAACGTTAACAGTTTGGTACAATTGCGAACGTTCTTTCTCTCGCGGTTGGAAAATAACGTCCGCTTAGATCCAAAGATCTACAGACAAGAAAGATAGACTTTCAAAGATATAAAGATACTGATATGAAGAACGGATAATTCCGTCGAGAATTCAAAGAATAATGATTTCAAAAAAGCGTATATATTCGGCGATGAATAACGCTAATTAGGAATCGCCCCGATGGTCACATCGGTTATCTCGAGTCATGACGTCAGAGGCGAAAAAAATAAGCGAGACATTGCCTTGGGGAACAGAGTCAGTTTTTCTTCAATGAAACTATTATAGCGCGACAAAAACAGACTTGTTACGAACCTTATCACTAATTCAACAGGTACCATATTGTTTATGACATAAAAACAATAAAAAGCGATAAAACGGTTTTAAGGTGTACCATTTTATGGCATCTAGCTTTTTTCGGTGATAATATAACGTTTTCTCAGTTTATTTTTATTTCCTCTGATCAATCGCGGTTCTTTCGACGTATCTTGAATTTTTTAATTTACTCCGTCAAGATACAAGATGCTTCTGTTAGCTCGAGCGAAAGTTCAATCGTTTGGTTTGATCGTTGATTTAAATTTAACCGATAACTACGCCGGCGAATGTAAAAGTTAAACACGTCCACATTTTTACAACTTTTTCTCAAGTCATGAGCGCATATCGCGTCAAGAGTTTATTATTTGTCAAGAATAATAGCGATTTACACGAGCTCGGATACGGTAGCTGTATCGTAACACGTAACACCCGCCCGCCCGCTCGCTGCCGTTGCTGATAAGACGTCTTTGTACATACTTACATCCTGTATCGGTAAACGTCACGAAATCAGCCTGATAAAATACGATTCGTTCAAGTACGATGTATAAGATAATACTCGCTATACGTATAATATGTCACGCAATTATCGATATTATTAACCAAGTGATACGCAATTCTTAAAAAAGAAAGTGTCTTTCTTTCAATTTGTTATTTGGTTCTTTAATTTAATTCAGTTTCTTAATACAAACTAAATTTTAATTGGATGTTATTGACATATAAATTATTACGATCAACAGTCTGATGATTAATAAACGATTTTTAAAGCGGTCTTCCCAATATTAAAAAAGAATTCTCAAGAGTCGTTTATATGCATATGCGTACATATGTTATACTTTTAAAAACTATAACTTGTAATAAATGGCAATAATAAAGCTTTTGCAAATTCAAAATTCACCAAAATTTTCTATACATATAGTAATTTAAACTACAACTTCTTAACTATCTTCATTTTCTAATAAAATTATAATTAAATTTTTTTTTTTTTTAAAGGTGTATTTTTTAGAAATCAATATGAAAGATGTAAAAAAAAACTTAAAATTTTCGACATTTGATCCAAAACGGGACATTAAAATAAAATAAAAAAATTAAAAGTTATTAAACTGGCCTAGATTTAAATTAATAAGAAACGTGGACTTACCATCGATGGGTCGAAATCGGAATCTTTTGAGCCTTGGTAACGTCGCAGGGGAGCAAACTCTAGTTAAGACTGGCATTTCACTAACTTCTTCAAGTGACGATCGGCCGGAAGTTCCGTTCGAGGACGATTTCAGCTTCGAAACGGCTGCACGCTTCGGCGATCTCTCTGTAATGCCAGTGGCCTCTGCAAAATAAAAAAGAAAAAAAAAAGAGTAAAGGTAAGCATGTATATATATATATACATATATATGTATCGTTTGTTTAAGTTGACTGACTGCATGCAATCTCCTGACGTGGACGACGGTGCGTCATCACCGGGTGTCATCGTGTATGTTTCATTGCTCCAGTATGTGGATTGCAAAATCTTATGCGGCATTGCTTACAATTAACAGTGATAGCACTTTTTTTTTTTTTTTTTTTGTTTTTACAACGTTGATATTCTTGCACTGTTGTGCAATCTATATTTTTGCATGAACAAGCAAATGCCAAATTTACATTTCTAAGTACATATGTATAAGTATGATACGTCTACCCTTTGCTTTTTTCATGCATAATTATGTTGAGAAAACTAAGAAATATTAATTTAAAGTTATATGTCCTCCATCATTTTTTGTATTATATAAATTATTATTTTTTTTTTTTTTTTTATAAAAGAATAGATTTTTCAAACTTTACCTAATCATTAGTTTAAATATACAGTTAATGCAATACGTAACATTGTACATTAAATGCCAATTCTATTCTTCTGTTTATTTCAATTTTATTCTATTTTTTCATCGTAATCTTATTTTTCGTTTTTTATCATTTATACATACATTTTGCAGATACGTTGCCGGTAAATGTCAAACTGTCGATATGAAACTCATCAGTGACCCCAGATTGCAGTTCTGAGTCATACACGATTGACAATCAATTGCAAAGAAAAACCAATACTTACGAAATACCTTGGCCTCATTCTTTTAGAATGGAGCCTTTCTTTATGAAAAAATAATTGCTAACATTGGCTATAGAGTCACTTTTTAAACGGTAACTATTAAAGGTTGGTAAAACTTAAAAAAACAAGATAAACTTGATAATTTAAAACCTATAATAATTAATAACCAACCGAAAAAGAAACCATAATTTAATTTGCATCATTTTGTGAGAAACATATTTTACGTACTAGCCATAATTCCTCACACATCACAAGTTGAATTTCTCATTTAAGCGTCGAAAGAAGAAAGTCTCATCTATACGAATTCGAGTTTTAATCACGTTTATCAGACTAACAATAAGTATTCGTTAACAAAATGACACCCTAAGCTCTGAATATTTTTAACCGTTGAAGAAAAAACAATTGGACCAGCACTTTCCAACTCAACAAACTCATGGTCGGTTTTCTAAAGCGTCGAGTCTACGATGCACCTGGATCTTTCTGCAAGTAATCTAATTTTACCGGGTTAAAATGGTGAAGATTTATGAGCGAGCACGATGCTCGTCATTGTCAACGTGTCGTTTGTGTCACTTACCCGGCGACAGCGGTCTCTTGACGGGCGACGATCTCGCGGCACGGTGGCTCGTCGTTGACTGTGCCGCGCTGTCGCAGCCGGCCGCCGATATCTTGGCGCTCATCCTCGCCACCGAGGCCACCGAGCAGCTCGATGGTTCTGGCGATCCTGATTCACGTACCAGGAAGCTTAGTCCGGAGGACAACGTGGGAGCATGCCAAATCACGGGGGTGATGGGTCGCCACTGCGTTTCTTCTGATAGCTCGGCCGATATCGCTCACTCTGACCTGCAAAACGTACACGTTAGAAGCGGGACTTGTATGTACACGTCGAGACAGAGGCAGAGAGAAAATATGGAAAAAAAAAAAAAGAGTAGCACTTTGCTTCGAGCTTCAAACAATCGAAGCTCGAAGATGAAAGACGTCTTCAAGTTTACTCGCAGCTTGGTCAACGCGCCACGCTTACGTACGCTGAAAGGCAGATATAGCGACGGCAGCTAGCGAACATGAATTTAGCGTTGTGTGCGTCGAGTTTCACTTGTTCCCCGCATGTGAATATACCGCGCCGGCCGGTTTGCCGATGACTGATTTCCCCCGTTCTCTCGATTTCCTCTCTTGGCCGCCTAGGTTTACGTACGCTAGCCGCTGTCGCCGCAGAAAACGCCATTTGTGCTCTTCGATGTACATACATGCTTACCATTCTGATACCAACTTAAATTAATTTTAATTCTGTTTTTTTTTTCTTTTTAAAATTGAAAAAATACAGGCCTAATCTGAATTAATAAAAATAAACGTCCATCATTTAATCCTTTGATTTATTCTCGAGGGTATACAAAAGTACAGTGAAGGGTCGAAAAACCTTGAAGAACCGAGATTAAATAAAAGAACTTGTCCGAGCCATTTCTCTTTGTGATCTTTCGCGTCTCGTTTGAGCTATTGAAAAAAATCGCGGAGCGGAAGAGAAGGGAAGAGCGTTGACTCCAACGTAGGAGCCTTGAAGAAGACGGAACAGTTCCTGAACTTACAGGTTACCAAGGTGATCCAGAATTTCTCGCTCGCGAGGAAGGAAAATCGGTTTTTGAACCTCGAGCACGCGCCTTGGGTGCAATTTATTCCGGTAATAGCGGCGCTCGATAATCCCCGCGGGACAAGATTATCGACGCCGCAGGGAGAGAGAAAGAGAGAGGAGTCGCGAGTGATCTCCTTCCCCCCTTTCACACCTGCGCGACACGGCGTGCGTATTTAAATAGCACTCAGCCTCAGGGCGAAAACGCAAGGCTGCGGCAAGGTCTCGCGGCGCCATTACCGATGCACACGACCGGGAGAAAGCCGTCTCTCTCTCTCTCTCTCTCTCTCTCTTTCTTCTTCCCTCTCGCGCGCGCAAGAACGCGAGTAAAATCTTACTTCTATGCCAAGACACGAAGAAAACGCGCGCCCAGCGCACAAGTATCAAAGTATAAGGGCGCGTCGATGATTCATCCCGCGTCAAGGGGCCGCGCGTTTATCTCGCAGCCAGATTCGAAACGTGGCACTCTCCCTCTCGAGCCTTCCTCCCCCATTTCCCTCGCGGCCTTATCGATCTTGATATTCTTGCGACCGCGTCGAACGCACTTGGAATTTTCAACTGAATTTTATTACGCCCGATAAATAACGTTAATAACAATAGTAACAATTGTTTCTTTCATCGAGTATCGTCGATTTTCTCGCGCGCGATGCACGTCGCGGGGAAACGGGGAAGAAGGAAAGGAGCGCGCGGCTCTTTTCCGGCGCGAATCGTTCGGCTGGTCGCAAAAAGGAAAAAAAAAGAAAATTTCAACGCACATCTCACGACGTTCCGCGCTTCTCCTAGACATGTCCTCGACGTCACATCGTTTCTCGACTCGTCTGTGGCTTTCGATCGGCGCACTCGGGGAAACTCTCGTCGCTCGGCGCTCCTCGGGTCTCGGGACGTCGACGTACATGACCCCTGTCGCCGAGGACACGACTGCGCCGGAAGTGTCGGCCCGCGACGCTGCCCTCTTCGTATGTACGCGGTGTCCTAGGTAACCCGCCGCTAGGAGTCCGCGCGAATACGCGCGCGCGTGTGGATCACGTGTACCGTAGGAGAGTATCGGATCGATTTCCTCACCTGCCTCGACGCAGAGTTTCTCAATAACCGGCGTTTCTCCAATACTTGCAATCCTAGCCAAGCGTACGTACAAGCCTCGTGGCTTGTAATTAAATCTGCGAAAAGGCCGCGGAACCCTGGCGACGGGATCTTAACAAGAACCTCTTATAATCCTGAGCGAGTCTTTAACAAATAACTTTTTTTTTTTTTTTTTTCCAGAAATAAAAAGAGTTGACAAAATCACAAATTTATCACGTGCTGTGATCTAAAAACTTTTACCAACGTTTCAAAATAATTTTTTATTAATTGTTTAAACTTTATAAAACAACGTTGAGCTTGAAAAAAATCATGCAACCCAGTTCTTTTCCTTTTTCTAATTTTGTTAATCAAAATGTTATAAAGAAATTATATTCGTATATTTTTATTTCTATTATATTCAAACTTTTTTTCTTTTTTTCTTTCATTTACGAATTTAATTCCTTTTAAAATATTTATATATATATTCCATGTCCCAGAAGCGAAATAAAAAATAAACGTTACATCGTGAAAAAAAGTTACAAGCAGATAACAGGCACG
Organism: Cardiocondyla obscurior; assembly: GCF_019399895.1. Taxonomy (NCBI): domain Eukaryota; kingdom Metazoa; phylum Arthropoda; class Insecta; order Hymenoptera; family Formicidae; genus Cardiocondyla; species Cardiocondyla obscurior. The sequence goes on along the minus strand of NC_091870.1, from coordinate 5,650,883 downwards.
CACGTAAAAATGTAATTTTTGACATTAATTATGATTCACCCTCGACATGGGTACCACTGGCAGACACGATTCAATCTGCTTCCGTATTTAACGAAGCACGTTTATTCCGTAGGATTACTTCACCCCTCGCGCGAGTATACTCATCGTATTTAGATTATATCGATTGCCGTTGCACGTCATAGCTTGACCTACTTGTAACATTGGACGTTTCTTATATATACATTACAGATATTTAACCCTTAATTCTCTTGTGACGGAAAAAGGTCGTCGCTACGTATCACATCAACTATTGTCGTTAAAGCAATTCCAACGCCATCAGTCGAACGAAAAAGATAACATAAAATGTTATCTAATTTGGTAATAAAAAATATTTGTATTTCTAACGACGGACGAATAAACTTGAGATTAACAAAATATATATATATATATATATATATATATATATATATATATATATATATATATATATAACTTGTTCAACGAAGAATCAAAAAAGAAAGAAATTAAAAGAATTGCAAATAATTAATAATAATCTATAAATCATACGATTAATTTCGTATTAAGCATTTCAAATAACTTATCAAATATGAAATAGCAACTGAGAAATCATGTAGATTGACTACATTTAGTTACTTGGCAAGTAGCCAAGTAAAAATTAACATTTAATGTCAACTTCCTCACTTGTTATAAAACGCTTTTATCAAATCTTAATAAAAATAATAAAACTCTAGATAATTCGTGTAATTTAACCCAAAATCCCGCATTAACTTCTTTCTTTTAAAACGCTATAGTATATTAAATTAATACTATGAAGAACGTAATACTATTTAATAAAATGATAATTAACGCCAACAATAAATCTGCCCGGAATAAAATTCTTCACAACTCCACTACGTTAAAGGAACTGCGTGGTTCTTTGCAGATCTTGTTATGTCGTAGTAATGTAAAATATATTCGCATACGTAAAAATAATTTAACTAAGAAAGCAACTGGAAAGTCCGAACAAGGCGGTTTGTAGTTAGTTTCCTGCGCCAGCTGTAACATCTGTGCGCCGAGGTTCTCTTCGATAGAAAGTTTTTCAAAATTACGCATAAATGTGCCTTCCAGACTGGAAATGTAAAGATTAAAAGAGTTGGATGCGTCTTTATTAGACGAGTTGTTTTCCTTGGCAGCGTAAGCGATACACACGTCGCAATTGACGTGCACTCTTAAACATTCGTTGAGAAGAAACTCGCATACGCGCTTAAACGCGCTTTTCTCAGGTAATCGTAAATCAATGTTGCGATAATTCGTCGCAGGAACGTTCAAAACTACTTGAGCTCTGTGTGAAACCTCGGCTAGGGTGGAAACCGAGAAGGACTTGGACGCTATTCGCTTGAGCATTTTTCGTCCATTTACAGCTGAATCACCTCCGCTCGAATGCTCGAGCAAGTGTTTGCTGACGAGATTCTTGAACGCGCGAGTAAATAAAATGGGCGTGGGCTTGACGCGATTTCCACTCTGCCGTCTAATAGAACGAAAAATACGTTCAATGGCCTCGTGATTTAATTTTTTCGTGCAGAGAAAAAGAACCTGGTGCTCTTTTAATACATTCCACAATTGAATAATCGCATTGATCGTCATCTGCCAACGATCGAAGCACTTAATCGACTTGACGCATACCCCATTCCTGTCCACTATCTTGATTGACTTGAAAAAATCAAGTGTCTGCTGTAAAAAATTCATTTCTTGTAGATTACCCGTAAAAGCTTGTCCAAAATTTTTAGTATTAGATTTCGACGTGGAAGAGTTGAGGATATCAAACAATTGATCAAAGTGATGTATAAACTCCATCGTTCCGACCGTTTCCATTGGTAACTCGCCTGATGCGATATGCGTGCTAAGACCTGCAGCTATACTGCTACTAAATACTTGAATCGCATATTTCGTATCAACTTTTTGACATTTATTTGGCTCGAGATGCCCCACAGATAACTTGGGAGCTAGCGGTAGTCGCATCTGACTGTCGCGTCTAAAAAAGAGCTCGATGTCCATCCACGAGGCTCTCTTCTCGCGAAAGTAAAGTTCGTGAGTTTTAAATACGTTTCTAGTCACTCTCATTAGCCGTGTAACGTCAAAAATATACAACACTTTTACGTCATTTATGAGAAATGACGGACATTCCACGGAGATTTCCAACAGTTGCGATAATCGAAGAAACGTTGGTGATGTACTAGTAGTTAAAGCGTATACGGTTGCACCGATGCTCTTCAATTTGATTATTGCTTGAAATATTAGATCCTTTAAAATATCGGTGCGACATGTGCCGCCATGAAAGTAGTAGGCGATAGGCTGTTTCCAATCTCCAATCAAGCTACATGCCATTATCACAATGACCTTTCTCGTTAACGTACGCCGCTTTTCAGTCCCAGTGTTGTGGAAACCAATAATTCTGTCGCGTGACAAATTGTAGAAGAGATGTGGTTTTAGACGCATTTCATTTACGCATAGAGAACAATATCTCTCTTGTGACGTTAGCGACTTTATCTTCAAACGCAATGCGTTAAACACGTTATCGTTCAAGCCAGGCGGCATATCCCAATTGCGGATGTGTCTCCATAATTGACGCACAGTCGGCAATAAACACAATGGTCGGTAAGATCTGTATGCATCCGATGCCATAAAAAACAACTCGAGCGCAAATTGCTTATCCTCAAAACTCTTTTTAGTTTTAGACTTCTCACAAGCATTGATACATGCCGAGACTAATAGAGCGGAATTGTGCGGTAGCAGGTTTACACACGCCGTTTTAAATTCGTCTAGGTTTATGTGATCACGTTCCTTGTCCGCATGAAATGTTTTCCTCCGCTTCACGACCAAACTATCGGCACGAATCTCAGATTTTTCCATTTGTCTTTTTTCTTGGAAAAAAGAGTCCACGTATATCCATGCTTCCGGAGTTTGCGTCGAAATATTCCAATATCTTCTTTTTGGTGTTCTACAATATTTAACAAAGTGAATCTTCAGTATCATTATGTTATTATTGAAATTTTGTATAGTTTGGTAAAATAATTTACAAAAGGTCTAAATTGTTAAATAAAAATGTGCGACATTTTTATTACATCAGATAATATTAATTCAAATATATTCACCTATCGCCGTTTTGAGTTGCACAAACCGAAATTGTTTTTGACGGTATTGTTGGGGTTGACGGGATTGGAAAATCCATAGATGTTAAATCTATGACATCACTGTTGACAAAAAAATTTTTTTTTTGTTAAAAAATGTAAATTAATAAGTATATAAATTAATTTTTTTTAATCATAGCTTACGTATTATTACAATCTTGTTTCAGAAATATTCGCGATGATGTCGATGGTGTCAATGTATCCATATAAGTTTCTTCGATGCATTGTACATCTGAAGTACTCCTATTATAAAACACATTTTATTTTTCTTTTACTTTTCTTGAAATATTATGAAATAAGGATAACTTTATTTACATTAAAATGTAAAACAGAAATAAACAACAATTTTATTAAATAATTGTGTGAAAACAAATAGTTGCAAACAGTTGATACATTACTTACTTATTATCATTATCTGTCTTTATTCCTAATAACATTGTTTGAGCTGGTGATAAATTTCTAAAAAAAAATTAAAACTTGTGTTACATAAATTTAAGTTTAAGTTTATTAATTAAAAATAAAATTGATATTAATACATTACCTATTTTCATATACTTACTTAATAGATTCTTTCAGAAAAAGTGCTTGCACTGGTAAAAGTGAAGCTGTATCTCTATATCAAGTAATTTAATTTTTTTAATAATCAGCAAAAAAAAAAGAAACACAATATTATGCAATAAAGTATTTATCGTATTTGTATATGCAATTTATTAAAATAATTAATATCATCATTATATTACGCTATAGCTTTATAGTTGAATAAAAGATTACCTTTCTTCAGATTTTATAGACTGCATTTTCACTTCGGACGATAAATCTGTTGATAAGTTTCTAAAAATAAATTTAACTTTATTTAATAACTCTTAATTCTTGCTGGATAAAAAAATCAATAAGAAAAATAAAGAAAAACTTGTAAACTTACTTGTTTCTGGACTGAGGTTTCAGAAAAATATTTACAAAGGAAATTGGTTGGAACAACGTCAAAGATGTATTACTACGAAAAAGAAAACGTTTTAAAATTTGTTCTTAATTATTAAATATAATCTTAAACTCTATAAACATATATGAGAATTATTTATGTGGCAATTGCATATTAATATACATGGTGTTTGATGGTGGTATTTTAATTTTTGCATTTTCCAACATTACTCGGCAAGATGTATAAATTTTGCAAAATAACTGCCTACCCATTGTTGTTAAGAGTGATACCTTATATCTTATATTAAACACTCTGTAAAAGAGTTAAAGTATAAAACGTATTTATAAATATTACTTACTTTCCTGTTTGCAATGGCTTCAAAAATATTGATGGAACAGCTTCTTTACTAAGATAAATTTTTCCCTCTATATTTCGAAACATTTCTACACGAAAGTGTAAATGACACAGCCGATAGAACAGATTAGCATATTCTGGACCAAATACCATCAAGTCCATCCGATCGCATGCTTTAATCCAATCTAACCATCTAAAATTATATAATTTTGAATAGAAATGTATGTTATATGACATAAAACACATACTTATAAAAATGTACATAAATGTTGGTTCAATTAAAAAATGTATAAATACCTATCTCTTTCTTTTGGAAATCGGAAGAAGTGTCGTTTCATTATTTTTATATTCATCATACAACCTGGTGCAGAGCACCAACGAGTGTTAGGTCCGTCCATTTTTTTTAAGACAATACTATATATCACCCTGTACTTATCACTTATTTCTTTTTCTTAAAGGTCTAGAATAAAGAAAGATATAGCAAGAATATAATTGTCACGAAAAAAAAAAAAAAAAAAAAAAAAATCGATCGTGACATATCGTACGTGACAACGGATTACAATCTCAAAATCACAAAATTATAAGAAGACAGGTTGTAAATTCTATGAGGGGATAAATACCTTCAAGAACTCTTAAAAATTTCGCGTAAAAACTTCAATACACGTCAATCCTCAGATCTCTCAAGTCGCATCCTGTTATGTGCACGAATCCCCGCATTCATATCCTCTCTTCAAGCAACTTTTTAGGAATCAACAGGAAACGATCTGCAGATTAAACTGTCACCTTCATCCCCAATACATTCAATCCTAAATTGAAAAGTAATTACGTTAATTGCGTACGTGGATTTCGAAAGAAAGAAGAGCGAGAGACTTACAGGAAAATGTGAGCCGCGAGGTAATGCGACGTTGCGTATCTCTTTGATGACAAATGACAAGCGAAGCGAGGTTTTCGCGCGAAATGTTATGTAGATGGCTTTCGCAAGGCAATTCACAATAAATCAGCCAATTAGCTGGTCGCATCAAATTCGCAGCAATTTCATATCGCGACTGATCGCGGCCCGTTTTATTTCGCCGTTTGGGGCAAGTTCTCTCAAGTTCTCGCTCGGCGTCGTTCATTCCGTCGACGAAAATCGAATTAAAAGTGAAAGCCAGTTTTTTGCGCTGAGATCGGGAACGATTCGAGTGAAGATCCGGTGCAGCAATTAAATATTGCCACGGAAAGAAGGAAGGAAGGAAGGAAGAATGAAAAAAAACTCATTATTTTAAAGACACAGGCAATTATAAAAACGATATACAAATTAATTCAATGACTTTATGTCAAAACATTTTCATAATCATATATTACATAGAAAAGAATAATAAGATAATTAACTTTTATAAAATTTAATTGTTTACACTAAATTTTATAATACATGATCACAAAATTTTTTTCCTAAACGTATAGATATACAGTGTAAATACAAACATATACATGCATGACTATGGCATAAAATCTGTGCTGTATGTTCTTGTGCTCAAAAATATACTAAACTTTAGTATAGCATCTATGGTAGGTTCAAATGCTACTTCATCTTCAGCAAACCAACCAACGACATCTGCAGCTAAAAGTAAAACAAGAAAGTAATATTAGTAAATGTATAATAGCGAATCTCATACTAGATAAAAAAAAAAAAATAATAATTGCTTACTTAAATCATTTATGTCAATTGTAGGTGGTGGAGAAAACAAAGTAACTTTTATTTTTTTCACATGCTTACTTTCTAAACATCCCAATCTGATCAGCATCTGTAAACAAATTTTCAGTAAAAATAATTGAAATCAATGAAAAAAAGAACAGATCTTAAATTATTGTTTTTTTTTTAATAAGTTTAATCAATTTCCAAATATATAGACAATTGACGAAATAAACCTCGAGCAATTCACGCGTATGGAAAGGTTGCAAAGCAGGGATGAATCTGCTTTGCACTTTCGACATGGTAAGCCCAGGATGAAGCAGACAGTAATTCAGAATTGCGCCCAACATTCGATCTAGAACTTTGCGATTTAGCACCCCGTCTATACGTATCCATGGCTTTATTACGACCTTTACTTCTTCCGCAGTTCTAAAAAGAAAAACAATTTATTGATATTAATTTCGACAATTTTTTAAGAATTTTTGGTTTCTATTTAGTTTTTTTCTATTTGGAACTATTTAGTTTCTCATTAGTCTCATTGATTCGTGAAACATACGTAAAATCTAGTTGCTGCGCAGATTTGTACACATCTTTTTGTGGAAGTAATCGTGTTTTTTGCTTGTGAGTTCTTTTAATTGTACGTAAATTACTCTCTTTATTCTGACTATTTTGTTGACTACTATCCTTATTATTTAAATCGTTTATCGTTTCATTTTTCTTCTCCCTGTTTTCTTGGTTGTCCGATGACGTTGATGCTATCGCAATACCTGTTTCATCTATCACATATTTATTAAAATAAGTATTAATCTAATAAGCATTAAAAATAAGTATTTCGGTAAAATATAAAATTAAAAAGTATATATTATAATATATATGTATGTAATAATATTACGTTTTCTATTTGTAGTTTCTTCTTCTGCTTCATAAAGATTTGTATTTTTTGCATTCATCTCGGCGTTTATTTTAGATGTTTCTCCGTGCTGCATTGTGGCATATATACTGTCCTTAAATGGAACTAGAGCTTCTTGTTCAAGGCGATATATCTTGTAAGAATGAATTAGCCAAGGATCCACGTAACGATGATGGATATAACGTGGTTTGGTGACGCCAGACCGTAAAAATATATGATTGTCTATTAAAAGCGAAACGACCTTGTACAAATGGTCTCCTTGCTCAGCGTAGAATTTATCCTGAAAAAGAAATAAAAGACAATAAATTTCAAAAGTATTATCTGCTGAAAAATAAAATACAAAGGAAAAAACAATACAAAAATTATTTGTTTTATAAAATAATTACCACCAATTCCTGCGAACAGACCCCAATTTCTTTCTTCTCCTGGACAAACTCATACACGGCGTCGACATACTTCCAGTCAACTGCTATTTCCTTTTTTTTCATCACAATTTCATTTTTATAATCTGCGTAACCAATTGTGTTCTTCGGAAAAATAGCAGACCGATGTAATTCGCCGAGAAAATCATTTACAGTTTCAATCTTTAATGGTACTAATTGACTTGGTACCAAATGACCTTTAAAATTATCAACATCGTTTAATAATTCCGATGCCTTCGGTGACGACGTTTCCAAGTTATAAAACATTCTAAAGCTGTTGACCACAAAGTATTCGTGCGCGTGATGACTGTCGGTTATCGAAAGATCGTTGAGCTCTTCTCTCATTCTTAGCATGGCTATTCTGGTGTACTTCTTTTGAACGTCGCTTGCCACTTTTGTCTTGTAGGAATTGAAGTAGCTCATCTCAGGCAACACGTTTTTGATAATTTTGCTGACACGTCGAGGAAGTGAAGTCATATCGATTACATTGTTTGATTGCATCAGAAAAGCTGGCGATAAAAACAATATTTTTATATTATATATAAAAGATTTATAAAGTAAAAAGTTGTAAATTTTGGTTAATATCAAAGTTTTTTTTTTTTTTTTTTTTTTTTTTAAATAATTTGATTGAATATATTTATAAAAATAATTATCTTCTTATAAAATATACCTTCTTTCCTCGTCCCTTCATTTAATTCATTTATTAGCTCAAGAGATTTAGAATTATCCAAAAGTATTTTTTCGGTTCTTTTAACAGCTTTAGATAAATCTTCAATAATTATCGACTTTTCATTTTCTTTTACGTCCTCGAAATCTGTTGAATCCTTGGAATTTAATCTCGCTCTCTTCACAATTGGCTCTTCGTCCGTAGAATAATCTTCTTCAATATTAGCAGACCTTTTTTTTGATGAACGATTTAGACGAGTTTTTTTTTCAATTTGTTTGTGAAAATTATTTGAACTCGTCTCTTCGTGTTTGTTGCTTTCATCGAGAGATTGCTTCTTGTCAAATAATACGTCTTCAGTTTGCTGAAATTGATTATTTTCCTCGCTTTTACGAGAGATCTTTGATTTTGGTTCTTCAGAATCATCATTTTCGATACATCTTCTTTTCAATGATGATTTTTTTTGTATTTCATCGTAAGTTTTTTCCGTTTCAAGTCTAAAAACTTGAGCATTTTGAACATCAACGTTTTCAAATTTAAAGCGATAAAGTCTTGTCAAAATATCTTGATATCTTTGAGCAGCCCTAAAATAGGTCTCATCTTTGCCTTGGTATCTTGCGTCTAACATAATAATTTGGTCCGGCATTTCAATATCAAAGTCGATTTGATCGCGGGCTAAAAGATCATGCATGACGGTAACGATACCACTGGAAACCGGAATTTCAATGCCGTCAAATAATGTTTCTTGTTTTTTTGATGGAGCATTATTTTTGTGCTCAGAATACCATTGCAACAATTTCACGAAAACGTCATAAGATTCTTTGAAAACATCGTAAGTCCATTTGGTTTGGAATTTGTAGATATAGTTGATACTGAGCTGGTACTGTGAGCTGCTCATCGGCATGTAATTTCCATACTTTTTGATAGATGCTAAATGATGCTTTTTTATCGTTACCATTTGATCTGATCTAATCTTATTCATTGCTTGCTTTAAAAGAGCCTCTGAATAATGCTGATATACCTGTAATAAATTAAAATATAATTAAGATATTTATTTTGTTGGTAAAGTTTAAAAGTTTAACTTAAGCATTCTTTTATGTTTCATGAACGGAAATATATTTCGTATTATATCGATCATACCATAAAGAGCTGATAAGCCCAAGAACGCCTATCCTTTCCACAACACATGGAACTGTGTATAACAGAATTAATAGTTGCCAAATGAATATCATTTGCGTTTCGTACATCTTTCGTGAAGCCCTGATTATGATGGTACGGCCTCGTCGGATAAACTACTTCAAAGAAAAAATTAAATTCCTGCGCAGTTTTCGGCATTGTCATATGTTTCTTTGGTTTAATCTCAGCAATGTCGTAATACTTTTTAACGATATAACCGACAAGCTCTTTAAAAACCTCCGTCACTCGCTTCTCGTACTCCGTTGGGCTCGAGCACTCGCTTTTTAGCCTGTCCATAACCCCAGCGTAACGTCTATCGATAAATGGATCCTGCTTGATCTCCTCGACCCCCAGCGTGACGCTGTTCACTGTGCGTGGCTGCCGCAACATATACATCAATCGACGTTGACAGGCGCGTGAAGTCTTATTGTATGAATTTTCAGAAAACATTCGCAGGACGTCTCGTACCGCTATAAAGCTAACCATCTGTTTGCGTGGATTCGGCGACAGATAGGTCGTCGCCACCTTGCACACCAGTAGAATATTGTCTTCGTGTGCTTCCCATTCCACGCGCAATTTATCCATTCGTTGCATTGCCCGATAGTCATCTTCATCGTATTTAACACGACGTACCCGTACAGTTTTTTTACGTGGCATCACACGTCGGACAAAGGACTTTTGCCTGCTGGACTGGTGCGATGGTAGAGCCTCGTTTTTCCGTCCAGCGGTGCTGAGATGATCGTACATCTTTTTCCGCAACTCAGTCGTGCTAACAGTAGACGGCGGTGGAGGTCCTGAGATTTTTTTCAAACCATCATACTCTGTGAATTTAACTGGCTTCACTTGAATTTTCGATAAATGCAAATCTCGTTGGCCAGTACTGGATTTTTCTTGATTTTTGCAAGTCTGGGAATAAAAAAAAAATTTTATTGATAACGTCAATATATTATTTACAGCAAATATATCAGAATACAAATCTGATATTACGATAAAAAATTAATTTAAAAATGCTAAAAAACAAATGTTTATTTCAAAACAGTTCATCACTCGATTTTTCATTCCCTTACCTGCTGATGTATAGAATAATTAATTGACCAGTTCCAGTTGCGTTTTAGATGAGCAAAGAAAGCAGAGTCAATCCCAGCCGCTCCTTTATGATCTCCGGGAACTTCCCCGGTATCTCTTTCCGCAGCTTCTTTAGGAAGGCGTGCCGCAACTGCCTCTATCATAGCAGTCTTCTTGCTTAAATCCTCAAGTAAGATATCTTTGCCATGTACTACTAATCTACCACCAAGTAGCGTATTAACGCAAATATTCCACATATCGTACCAATATTTTTCAACATCCTGCAAAGAAAGATGACGGTACTTCATCTTGAAATATTTTATTAATAATAAAGCTTTTCTTTTTTTTATTTTTTTGTTTATTCCATTTAATTTATTAATTTTTTTTTTTTTTTTTAATAGAGTGTAACTTTTATCTACGTTATTATTTATCAACTATTGAGTTAATTAGATATATGAAGAGTGAAATTTATTCCATAAAGTATAAAACAGATATTTAAATTCAAATGCTCTTATTTCTAAAATATTTGAAATCATAATTAAATCATATACCTGTGTATGATCGAAAAAGTATTTCGTCACCGGATACGTTTTATCTTCAATCTTGTGATAGCCTGGCGCTGAAGAGGTTGTGTCCATTAATTCCGTACGTCGATTCACATAAATAAATACTTGATCTTTATCTTTCAGCCGCTGTGGACCAAATTGAACCAGACCGATGTAACCCAATCTTGTTATGGTATCATGAATATTGTATATATATTTCCGCGCATATAAGAGAGTATTGCGTATGGTGACCTAAAAATAAAATAACAAAAAAAATTTTTTTTTAATTAAATTAAATAAATTTATATTATAGAAGCTTCATCATGTAATCAATAGCTTACCGGAAGATTTTTAACAAGATAATGTTTTCTGATTGGGTGATTTAAATAATGCTCCAACTCCGGAATTATGAAAGTGCTATTATGTACTTTAGTAAAAATTGACAAGGGCATTCCTAATAAAACGTCGCACATCAACGTCCAACCTTCGGACCACCCGCTGTGTTTAGGTAAAGGAGGGACGAACATTTTCCAACTTATTTCGGTATTGTAAATAGTACCGAATTCCTGAATAAGGTTGTCATCGATTTCATATCCGTTAGATTTGAGAATTTCTATCTGCTTTTGCTGAGATACTTTCGGTGCTCCAGGATGATCGTAAGCCAAATAGAAAAGCAAAATATGCATCATGCGCATCCTGATAAATTTCGGGCTAAGACCATAACGTTTGCCAGCTTTGGCGTCGTATTTGTGATTTCCGAAAGTATATGTCTTGTTGAGCTTGTCCGTCTTGTCTTGCTTATCCATTACTTTCTTTGCGAACTTCGCCTTTTGAGACGCTAATAAGCAAAACTTGACCTTTGCTTGTTCGACAGCTGATTTAATTACGGTATGATCAGTATCGATGTTAGGATTGCAAATAAACATCATATTCTTTTCACGTCCATTTGCGCTTAAAGTCAACTTAATATTCTTTACCAGATTATCTTTAGCAAGTTTCTGCAATAATCTAATAAGAGATTTTTTATCGATCTTTACGTCGTAGCCTTCCTTATCTTCTTCTTCACAGATCATCTTCATGAGTTTTGACGTATCGTCAATTACTTGATGTTCTTTTACTGCCTCGATTATCATATTGGCACGCCTTAATAATCTAAACAATATAAATAGAAAATATTTAATATTAATTCTTATACCATGAACAAATCTGAACGATTATTTTTTAAGTATAAAATAAAATATGTTTAAAAATTATAAAGATAAATAAGGTACATTTTATATCATAAAAGTTAAGTCATACGCGATAAAAATTATCGAGTATTTATATTTTTTCTTTATTAATATTTGCCTTTAGCACACGATTAATTCAATATATTTAATTAATTATTTTCTTACATAGCATATTTGTACAAACCTGTATGTAATATTAGCATTTTTCTTCTCTCGCACAACTTCCAGAAAACCAGAGACTTCGCTAACTCCTTTTCCTGAGCAATTGGGCTTTTGAGCTGTCAAGTTTGCCTTTATACTATTATAAAACGACGAGGCTTTAGCGTCATTTACGATTTGCCGAATCGACGTGGAAGCATTAAGCTTTGTTTTCTGTTCCTTCACATTAGTTTCGCAATTTCTTGTTTTCATTGTTAAAAATTTCCATGTTGTGCATTTATATTTGGATCGAAATTTCGACAATTTGTACTTGTACAAAATTCTATTAACGACATGGAACAAATTCTTTAATTCTGTTTCCTTTTCAGCACACTTTTTTTGCTTTTCATTTTTATCTTTATCGATAATTGTATCAATATTCATTTGATCAACGTAACGATCGGATTTTTTAATTATTTGATCATCTTCGTGAATTGAGGAATGCGGTACGTTTACTGTTTGCAAGGTTGCTTCATTCTGTAGATTTTCTTCATTCTTAGTTATTTTTTTAGTAAGTTCCTTAATTTTGTGCACTTCTTTGTTAAATTGCTTACTCATTTTGCTATTTTTTTCAAATTTCTTTGAAACATATTTTGTAATTCTTTGTCGACCTACGTCGTTCATGTACGTTGCAATAATACGTGCCTTCACCATGTTCCTCAGAAATGATCGCGATTGTAATTTGGTAAGACCCATTTCTTGTTTCAAATAAGCTAAAAATTATAAATTAAAATTTTGATAATTTTTATTTGCCTATATTTGTAATATTAAAATAATTTAAACAAAATACATATTGCAAAAAAAAAAAAAATTATCACCTAATTATAAAAGTCTAGCATTTATTAATTACTGATTGAATTTATTACCTTGAGATATACCTTCCGATTGACTAGCTTCAATAATAGCGTTTGCTTGCTTCAAGTAAGGAACATTAAACTTGTGTTTAGATACATTTAATTCAATGATATCATCATCGTCATCTTTGTCTTCTTTGTTCCATAGATCCGCAACTCTGACATCCGGATATAACACCTGCACGACTCTAATTTTTTTTTCCTTTGACGGATCTTGCTTTTGCCGCCATTCATTGGGTTCTGCATTAGGATATAACGTTCTATATGGCACACAAATATCTGTCTTAACAATTTTTTGAAAAAAAGAAGTTTTAAACAGCTTCTTAATAGAATTCTCAATTCCAAGCTTCTTCTTAATTTCGTCATATTCAGCCACGCCGTTCTCTTTGGCTCGTAAAATATCAAGTACTTGTTCAGCTAGATAAATCATCTTTGGCTTTCGTTCCACATAAAAACGTGTCAAATGTAATAGACTGCCGCTGCCGCAATGACCGCTGCTTTTCTGATGATGGACTTGCTTTGTAATCAGCTTATGTTGTAGCAGAAACTTTCGATGATAGAACAAAGATTTCGGATCCTCTTTGAGCGCGGCCAAGCTGAGCTTGCCTTGAGTGACTTCACCATGGTAACGAGCACGACCAACTCTCTCCAAGAAGCAATAATGCATAATTGTCAGTTCCAATGTTGGACTTACATCAATACCCACTAATGCTCGTGTTCTAACTTTTTGAGATGCCACAATTACTAAACTTAGTCCATACTTTTCTGTTACCTCGTTCAAACTTGCATTCTTTATATCATCTTTGACATCTTTTCTTGTGTAATATGTAGAACAGGATCCTCTTACACCTGCCTTAAAATCTTGGATAGGATAGTGGGGGTAAATGTCTGATGGAACATTTGGCTAAAAGTGAAAAGTAAAAAAGATATAACAAGAATTTAAATAGATGAAAACAAAAATTAAATTTGAAATACAACTAAAGTATTAGGAACTTAAATCACTTGTAATTATAAAACTTAATAATCGAATCTTCTTAATAAATTAATAAATAATTTAATGTTTTACAAAATTTTATAAAAAGTATTATATATTATTAATATACTCACTGGCTCAAGTATAATGCCAAGATCAGGATGTACAAATTCATAACGATCAAATATCACAAGTGGGTCTCTGGGAGTTTTCAATTTGTAAAATAAAAATTCTCTTATTTTTTTGCATATTAACCACACTTGTTCCATAAAAGGCTTTGGAAATGGCAGTGGATCATTGAATCTATTTGCTAATCGCAACCACAAAGCTAAAAATAAAAAAAAAGAGAGGTATAAAATATGAAAACATTATTCATAATAAAAAAAATATATTAGTATATTTATTTTAATTATTCTTGTGTGTGTGTGTGTGTGGTGTGTGTGTGCGCGTGTGTGTGTGTATGTGTAATAGTTTATAAAAAAAAAAAAGAAACAAAGCTAATTTTTTTTCATAATATAAAACTAAAACAAAATAACCTTGTAAAGTAATGCCGTCTAATCCTTCCAGAGCAACCTCGTCGATAATTGATTCCACTAAATTACACGATGGATAAGCCATGTTTCATCAATAGTATTAAGTTCTGTTTAAATATAATAAATTCAATAGCCCGTTTTTTTTCTTTTTTTTTTTTACCATAATATCAATGACACATTTTGCTCTTGTTTTCTCTACTCCACACTCGACCAACACCACCAACACTGACCATTCTGACCCGTCGCCCAGAGAGCCCAACTCGGAATCGCAGCTTCCGCGCGTACAGATGCAGAGGCTCGTCCGTGTGAAGCCAGCGCTTCGGCTGCCGTCGGATAAAGGAAAAGGCCAGAGCTATACACTGTCTGTCCTACTCTTTCGCGGATCTGCGGTAACTGCCGGTAGCGCCGCGAAAGAGTAGGACAGACAGTGTATAGCGCTGGCCTTTTTCTTTATCCGACGGCAGCCGAAGCGCTGGTTTCACACGGACGAGCCTCTGCATCTGTATGCGCGGAAGCCGCGGTTCCGAGTTGGTCTCTCTGGCTTTTACCATTCGAATTTTCCACATCAGTTGGGTCTAGGATGGTCAAAACTAATGTCTTAACCTAAATTATCGTGCGTGCAACTTGAAATACGGAGCAATTTATTCGAAATTACGTCCTCGTGAAGCTTTACACCGTTGCAACAAAGAAGAGTTATATTTTACAGTATCAGCTCTCGTTGAAGAAAAATATCACGGAAATATAAAGTTTATGCTAAGATTCGCTGAAACTTGGCAATGACGAACAGCTGGCGAGGCACAAGTGTGCCTACAAGCTCTAAGGTAAATCTCACACGTACGACTTTATGAAACTTTGTGCTTTCGTATTCAACGCATCAGTTTTCAGTGCCAAGTAAAACTTTATGTGCGTTTGAATATTATAGTGAATGACGAGTTTTTTGTATACTACATAAGGTCAACAGCGATCGATTGAATAGGACTAAAAAAATAATTAATTGTTTGACACTCGAAAAACATTCCACTTTTTTTTCTTTTTGTTTATAAATTAATTCTGATCTGTGATAAATTGTTTCATCATTTTATTGCAGGATCTGGAGCATAAAGAATTTATGAAACGCATAAGAAAGTCATTATATTATTCCAAATTACCCGTAATTAATTGCTTGAGTTTACCAGTTACAGGTCAGTATAATATTTCTTTGTAAACTAAAGTAGCACTTAAAAAATTTTTTTTTTTTTTTTAAATAACATATATTTGTTCTAATACAATAGATAAAATTCATATTTTTTACATATATATCTTATTTTAGAATTTACTAAATATAATATCTTTATATGCGAGAATAACCTCTATTTAGTGTTACTGTGAATTAATCAAAATATAAATTAATCTTTGTCATATTTTTAGAATTGGCAGCTGAACTTTTTACAGAAGTAAAAAGTGGTCATACATTGGATAAACTTGATGTTGAAGAAGCAAGCAGAATATCTAGAAATGCATGTGTTTCCCCTTGCTCACTTGTCCTGGCCTTGTTGTATATTGAAAGATTAAAGAACTGCAATCCAGAATATCTTCATCAAGTAGCACCATCTGAGCTATTTTTGGTTTCTTTGGTAATTAATCGTTTTTAGTATATTAGTGCATAATTAACTCTAATACTTTTAACATAGTTCACATTATTTAAATAGTTTTTAATCAATGATTATTAGATGGTGGCCAGTAAATTTTTGCACGATGATGGTGAAGAGGATGAGGTTTTTAACAAGGAGTGGGCAAATTCAGGCCAAGTGACTATATCTCGAATGAATAAGTTGGAAAAAGATTTTCTTGCTGCAATCGTAAATATCTTATTTAATGATCTTTTCCTGTCATATAAAAGCTGTGTTAAATCGAATCAAATATTTAATTGTTAATTATAATGATTAAATTACCGTTTTTATTTAATTGTAATTGAGGATTATGCATACATTTTTACTACCGAAGCAAATACGCTCGCGATGGTAGTATCTATTTAGTATAAGAAAAAAAAATGTATATTATCTCAATTTTTGATTTGATTTATTAATAATTTTCTATTTATTAAAAAGTATTTTTTATGATAGGACTGGACGGTATTGGTACAGCATCAAGATTTTTGGGAAAGACTTCAACAACTGGAAAAAAATGTTGCATATCGAGAAGTACACAAACGAAGATGGTGTACGTATACAGAATTGAGCTGTCTAATGAATTCCGTGCAGTTAATTAGAATTGCGCAAACTCTAATAAGTGTCTCTTCGATCTGCTTGGCGACTTATGCAGTTGGACTAGCAACTCTCTTGGGATCTACTCTAGTTGCCCATTTTATTGTGCAAAGTTGTTTACCTGTAGTATCGCTCAGTTCAAGGCAACCAACAAATCTACCGATAAATCTTGCTACAAATCTCACGCCAACTGATTCATTGATAAATACACAATCTGAAGAAATGAATAATGATAATCTTCCGATTTCTGATTCCGAGAACGTTACGGTAATTACGGAAACCGACGACGACGAAGAAGATGCAGCCAGTTGGAAGTGGTGGTTAAACTCGACAATGGTTTGGCTACCAGAGTATTGCAACTTGGAAAATGAGATTATAAATTCCACTAAAAAATTATGTATTACTAATACTGATTTTTCGTTTAATTCAACACAAACTATGGACGTAAAGAAAATGGAGAAAGTAGAAAAAACAGAAGATTTTGCACCGGAAGAGTATCGTCGTAATGTGAATTGGAAAGAAATACTGGATACAACTTTAAACTGGCTGGAACAAGAATGGAAACAATCGCATTACGAAAGTGTTTTACAGTCATCGGAATTAAGAATTTATTAGCTTGCTGATACCAACTTACCTGTTAGATATTTTTTCAATGGATATATATACATAAATATATAAACCTATATTTTTTGTACTAACTTTTTGCAATGTAATGTTCGATACTAACAGATCTAATTTTCTCAATAAATATCTGATGTTGCATGCCTCAAACGTTGTCATATTTAAGATGACGTGATTATACCCTGGATGTATTTAAATGAACAAATAGTCTCTTCAAAAATTAATATTAAAAGAAATTTTTATTTTAGTTTAATGTCTGAAATCACATATACATTTGCTACTTTATTCATTGCTTTTGTTTAAAATTATTAAATTTAAACAGTGCTAAATTAAAGCCTCACAAAATATAGTAAGTTAAAAAATTAATTATTATATTACACATAAACTTTGTTTTATACACAATTTTATGCTATACATTCTATACACTTACTTATATATTTAATATTTTTTAACATTCGTTGAAACAGAAATTGTTATTTATGATAGTTAAACGCTAAAATTAAAAAAATTTGTAGGCATTTATAAAACAAATCGCTTGTGGGGTATTTGTGGCTTGTCCCATATGTTAATTAAATTAATTCGTTTTCTAACATTTTATTTTTTTTTTATGATTCAGCTATCACTGCGGAAGAGCGCGGCTAGCGGTATAGGCGTCATGCCAATAAGGCATCCAATCGTAACGCCAATGACCCGACCCTGCATTAAAGAAAATAATCTTAAATAATTTTGCTGAAGAAAAAATATAATGGTTTTAAATTATCTTAAATTTTTTCTTTTCCAAAATATATAAAATAAAAAATATGTTAAAGTAAAATGATTAAGACATTTCTCATACCACATTTGCAGCTATTCTTGTCCTAGGTAGATTCAATTGTCCTAGAGTTAATTTAGGCGCTTCAAAGCCGACCTTCTGAGCGAACATTTCAACGTAGTGCACCGAACCGATTCCAATGACATCGGATACTGTATTACCCAGCGCTGCAGCTGCCATAGTGGAAATCGGGAACCTTTGATTCAACATGAATTCGATTTGATCGCCCTGAAATATTGATCTTAAAAATCGGCACGTACTGTACAATGAATTTGTCAGATACGTACAGCAACGATCATGATGAAGTTGTCGAGAAATCCAAACCCAATAAATGGAATTGCATTCGAGACTGCAACTGCAAAAATAAAATAATCGCTCTAGATTATTCGTTTATATTTTTTAACGAGAAATAAAAATTATATTACGTATATAAAACTTTTACATATATGTATATCTTGTCCGAATACAGAATAGTATTGCTTAATTTAGATCTTACAGACGAATAAGAAATCAATAAAACATATGTGATCAATTACTTGCTCGCGAGCATATAAATAACTTTTCGACATAGAAAAATGAATATATTGCAGTACATACCTAACACCAGTTCTTTCGTAGTTGGTTCTGCAACGTGTTCAACTGCAACAAAAGCTTTAATTTAAATCCACAGGTTAATCTAGTTATCTACTACACAATAGCGTTTAATAAAACTAGGAAATACTAAATTCAGTATAAGATAAAGTTTCTTACTGTTCACAAACATCAAAGTTGCATATTCAATGTAATGGTATTTTTTTTTTATTAAACTTTATTTAAAAAGAAATTATTTAAGAATTCAAACAAAGAGAAATATTATTTCTCCTAGTGACAAAAATAAAAAGTTTTAAACAACAGCTGCATAATTTGGACAAACGATAATCTAAATAAATTATTTAAAATAAAAAATTAGTAGAAAATACTGCGAAATAATGTACGAGAGGATAGTACTATAATTAAAACATTTATTCCATTAAACAAATTAATAATAACGAATTATTAAGAAAGAAAAACTTTTTTCAATAAACGAGAAAAACAGGTAAAGAAGTGTCCAAAGTATTACCTAACTGTGGCACTGTAGTTGACCGTGAAACATCCAAAAAGTTGTGTCAGAATAGAAGCAGGCAAGAGAGTTAGTGTAATTAGAAAGAAGAAAGAAACAAAGAGTGAGAGAAAAAGAGAGAGAGAGAGAGAGAGAGAGAGATCTTAAAAGAATGAGAAACTTACAGAGAATAACATCCATGGAGATCGCATTGCAGGAAAAAGATTCCATTATATCCAAAGATACCATTAAATATCAGTCGAAGGGGAGTTAATTTTATTTTTCAACATCTATATAGGTAATAAATCTAATTGTAAGTTAATGCTTATAATGTTTGATGAAAAAAGCTGCTTTGCAAATGTTGTAAAAATTGTGAAGATAATAAAATATACTTCTAGATTCGATCAAAATTAAAAGCACCCCACACCAATCAGATTCACGATTTTTTCAATAATTGCAAAGCAGCTTTTTTCACTGAACATGGGCAATGATTCTAATGTAACAAACTGTTACATTTGTATTAAAGATAATACTTAAGTGAACCTATGCTTTTGTTTTAAAAAAGTATCAATGATCCAACAAATACATGACACAATCTAGATAATAAAAACAATACAATGGCCTTACCATACTTGCGGTTTAACCAATCATCTGGCATTGGACAGTAGGTTCCTGTAGGATCCACCTCACCCAGCGATGGTATTTTACTTGGTCTGCCAAACTTGCTCCTCCATCGAATGGCTGCTAATTGACCTGATGTATAGAAATACAAAAATTATTATATATTTAATTTAAAGGACGCATGCTAAAGTTATCGTAACAATACATAGTTATTAAAAAGCGTAAACGGACCTACCTTCAAAGCCAGCTTTATCCTCCTCTGATTTGCATTCATTCAGTGCCATTAAAAATAATCCACGTTCTTCTGCGGAGAGCTTTGACACCAAATCCTTCGCCTGCTGCTTCGTCAGAGCGTCGGCGACGTCGTCGGAGGAGATTGGAGTCCTCGCAGAAGAGAACGTTCTCGAGTTCGCGTGGAATCGACCCAGGAATCGCGAGATGTCGGTGACGCGTAACGACGAAGAACATCGTTGTGACAAGGCGTTGCTCGATAACTCGTCGCGGCTGCAACATCGCGGTCGCTTGACACTGAGCCACGCGACGTCCCTCGGGGTGAAACCTCGTCGACCGAGCGCCGTCATTGATACGCACATCTCGTCCAGATCAAACCAGGCAGACTCAGATGTGAGGAAAGGAATAAACGGTGATTTACCCGTTGACTCGAGACGAAATTCTACGTGTCCGTTTTCTCTTTCTCGAGAGACTACCCTCTCGAGAAGCATCCGGCGCGATCCAGTAAGTGCGGGAACGCATTCAAGGACCGAGTGATGTCAGAGATACCGATAGGAGACAGCTCAAACCGGGCCATGCGCAGTCCTCTGACGTCATTCACGTCACACAGGTGACACAGGCTGAGATTTCTTCAATACCATCCATAAGAGTAGACTGCGTGTGTGTTCGACTGGGATATTCATACTAAAATTAAAAAGCGATAACATGCTCTGAAGAACTCTTCCATCTACCTTAACTTACAACACCTGAAATAAGATTGATTACCTGAAACAGAGCAAAAATCGATCATATGGGGTTCTCTCTTAAAAATGTTAAATACATTTTCTCAAATGTTAGTTGTTTTTATTATTATATATTAGTAAAAAAATTTTCCAATAATTATTTTATCGATATATATATATATATATATATATATATATATATATATATATATATATATATATATATCGATTTATATACGTATAACAAGAATGTTTAATTAAATTTCACGAACCACTTTTAATACATCAATTACAGTTAAGAATATTTGATTAAAAAAGATACAGATTGATATCGGTTTAAAATAATTACATTAATTTTTTTCTGTTAATATTTTGAATTAATTATCTTATAAATAACATTGTGAACGATGTAGATCATACAACTAGTTGGTAAAAATTTGAGGTGTTGACTACGAAAGATCATTAATACATATTACGAAATTAGTATATTTCAAAAATGTGCTTTAATGAAACATGAAATCGTGATATTTATGAACGAACTTATGATTATTATCGGCGACATATCTCGTCATTATTAAGACGTATCGTTACACTTTTCTTTTTATGTAGTAACAACATGACAATGTTGGTCATATTCAGTTCAATATTTAGTATATACAACATGTTGAAAAGTTATTATCGAGAACTACTTGAGCTGGATCGTGTGTAACGACGGTGCCGATGTCGAGGGTTTCCCGGTGGACTTCGTGATCGAGATCTTATCCTGCGACGTGGTGGTCTTGGACTCCTGCGGCGATTCATGATCGGCGAACGTCTGCGATAACGTGGTGGAGTGTTTCTACCACCACCTCCCCATCGAGGTGGTGCACGTCTTCCCATACCTGGCGACATACGTCGCATTGGCAACGGTCGAGGTTTTGGCAATAATACTGGGGCAGCAGTGATTTCTTGACCATCTATCTGCCCTGTGAATACAATATACAAATATGTTAGCATGAAGATGAAATAATACATCAAACAAAACTGATAATAGATCACATTTTACCTCCATCCATATGTTTCATAGCGTTTTCAGCTTCATCAGCGGTTTCGAATTCGACATAGGCAAATCCTCTACCCTGGTTAGGATGAAGTTTATCCACTGCAAAGTCAACCATCTTTATTTGACCATATGATGAAAATATTTCTACGATATGATCTTTAGTGACATTTCGTGTTAAATGACCAATGTGTATTTTTGTTGGTCTAGGAATCGGCGAACGCTCTCTACGCTTTCTACGTGGAGAAGGAGATCTATAAAATTAAGAAAATAAAATAACAACTTATTAATTAATTATATGCAAAAAAAGATTTTTTTTTTTTCCAGGAAATAAAATACCTGGATCTGCCTTTTTGTTTAGTTTTATCAGGAACAGCATTGTTTCCCTTTTTTCTGTCTTTTTCCCTATCTCTTTCCTTATCTCTATCTCTTTCTCTCTCTCTTTCTTTGTCCCTCTCTTTCTCTTTATTTTCATGCCTTCTTGTAGCGTCAACGCTTTTGCTACGACTTCTTTTCCTTCCGCGATCTCTGGAACTGGCTGAAGAACTAGCCGAACTACTGGACGAACTACTGGAAGAAGAGCTAGATCTAGAACTACTGCCACTGCTAGAACTTGAGGATCCAGAGCTGCTGTCCGATGAGCTATGAAACATAATTTTCGATATATGCGTTATAATGAAATAAAACGAATAAAACTGTCAAATAGCATAATATTGTTAAAGCAGATTTTGCATAATCACTTAAACTTGACAAAATATTCCATTGCAATAAAAATAAGTAAATAAACATGAGCAAATTCAATGCGATATAAGTTAAATTGAAACCAGAATGATTAGAAATTATTAAAGATTTTATTTTAGTCAATTTTATATGATATCTTTTTAATGTCTTATTAGTACCTGGTGCCACTGCTGGAAGAAGAAGCTGCTCGTTTCTTCCGTTCTCTTTCTCTACCTCTCTCCTTCTTGTTCTCCTTATCCGTCGCTTCAGAATCACTTTTACCCGTACTATCTTTCCGGCTTCGTGCCCTAAACACAAACAGTAGACGTAAAGCGAGAGTTAACGTCCGAACAAATGTTAAATAATTATTGATCACACGTAACGTGCTTACTCACATGATTACTGTTAAAAGAGTTGATTTCTGAAAGACTGATAACGGATTTCAGCTCTGTGGTGAAGCCGGATGGCACGCCGACCGTACACCGCGAGAGCGGCAATAATGGCGGACTACTGGAATATAAAGCCGACGCTACAACGACAATTTGCCGCAAGCGATGCGTCACCATGCGCGCGAAACAGTATTAGTCGTGAAAAAGCGCACGGAAGAGGAAGAGGACTCGATTCCGCGACGCCGCTGAATTATCTCGTTAAAGTCTTCCTGGAGTAAATACGCGAGAATAAACAGAAATCACGGGACTGTCATGGCACTAGTGTAGCACCTACTATGAATGGTTTATGATATAAACTTTATGTAGTCCAAATTCGCTATTTTATCCGACGCCATTTAGTTTGCCATTGGAATATAAGAGCACGTGGCCATAAAGAGAGCCAATGGCTGCGAGCTGCTGTGGCAGACAAAGCTCGATGATTGGTTGTTCCATAGGAATACTCCGACCTATAGTTCCGAAATTCTCCGTCTACCAAATGCTCCCGGCGCAACCATCGCCGCAAATACATCGATCTTTCTAACCTCTCTCGATGTAATATAAATTTAAAAAACTTATTGAAATAAAACGTAGGCACTCCACTAGACTTAATAAAACCGAATTAAAATCAAAAAATTAACTTAGAACCTTCAAAATCATTTAGTTTAAAAGACTTTTATTTTAATTTATAAAACATACCTGTTACTTTTTACAAGTTGAATTATTAATATTTTCCGTTAATTTACAAGCTTGGGACTTTGTGGGACAAAAGTAAAAGGGAAAAATTATAATAGAAAGTCAACAGGTCCATCGAGGAAGCAGCAGAACTCCCCTTCACCAGGTATAGAATCACAGTAAAAATTCTGCGGCCCTCCAAGTACTCCAATCACAAGATAACTGAAATATGTATTTTAAAGTTAAAAAATTTATTGATATAAAACGAGGGCACTCTACTACACTTAATAAAACCAAATTTAAATAAAAAATTTAACTTAAAAGCCTCAAAATCATTTATTTTAAGTAACTCTACTTTTAACCTATAACACATACCTATCACTTTTTACAAGTCTTATTAAAAAAAGTTTCCGTTGATTTACAGACTTGGGACTTTGTGGGGCGAAAGTAGAAGGTTGAAATTACATAGAAAAGTTAACGAGACTCTCGAGAAAGCAGTAAATTTCCCACAAACGAATAAAACAAGCATAAAATATCTCGCGAAAAATATTTATTAATAGAAACACAGCATTAATACTGACATTTATGAAACGACTCGATTAATAAAATATTGTATATATATATATATATATAAGGTGTTTATTTCTCCTCAGAGGTACACCGGGACTTTCACTTCCCCAATTTTCTGTTTACAATTTCATAAAATATATTTTCAAACTTCATTCTTATCTCTAGACTATTTCTACTTTTATAATCTTCTTTCTTCTCACAGCCGTTTCCTGAAAGTAAAAACTTATATCTACGCCTTTTTCCTATTCTATTGCCTACGCGTCGAGAGAGAGAGATCACACTTCCATTCATACTTTACATTGTTTTGCCTTAATTTTACCTTAAATTCTATCTTTGGACCCCCGCTTCCGACGCTTTTTCTTTCATACTTTCAGTCACTCCTATTTTTTTCCCTTGTTCTTTCCAAATTTTCCAACCAATCTATCCCCCTTCCTTCCCCTCCCAGAATTTCCTCCACCATTTCCTCCCAACTAATCTCGTTTCCCCAATCTATACACTCCTCCCATATATGTTCCCACGTTTCTTCCTTCTCCAAACATATTCTACATTTTCTTTTCTCCTCTTCCTCCCAATATTTATTTCCTCTCATTTCCTCCCCTAATCTAAATTTTGCCATTCTTTGCCATTTTTCTTCTTTCCATCCCAATTTCAAATATCCTGGTATCCCTTCCTCTTTCACTTTTTATAATACTTATTAAATCTTGACTCTCTTATTTTTTTCCATCTTTCCTCTCTTTGCCATTCTTTATCCTTTTTCACCAAATATTCCCCCCTTATTTCCCCTCTTTCTCTTAAATCTTCCACCTCTTTTCCCGACCACCCAAAATTTTCAAAAAATTCCTCTCTTTCTTTTTCCCATTTTCCCTTGCTTCTTCCCTCCCTTGCTCTTTCCTTCATTTCTTCCCAGCACCATTTTGCTAAAACACCTCCTTTCCCTTCTTCTAACCTTTTTTCATATTTCCATGCTCTCATCCCTGCTCTACCTTTCAATTTATCCCTCTGTAGTTCTTCTCTCACCATATATCCTGGTACATATCTTCTTACTCCCAGTACCCATCTCAGGTATTTTTCCTGTAATATCTCCACCTCTTCTCTTTCCTTCCATCCCCATATTTCCACGCCGTAATTAATAACCGACCATACCAGTTTATCAAATAGCCATATTCTTTTACTCCAATCTTTTCCGAATTTTCTTTTACCTATACTCCACACCTGCCCCATTATTCTTGCCGCTCTTCTTACTCTGTCCTTTACATGCTCTTTCTGCTCTCCATTTCTCATAATTGTGTATCCCAAATACTTGAAACTTTTTACTTCCTCTATTTCTTCCCCTTTCCATACCCATTTAGTTTAATAAAATATTGTAAAAATACTTAATAAATTGCAATAAACTGTTGTAAATTAACAAGCAGAATACGGTTATTTAAAAAAACTTATAACGCAGAAAACAAGCGTAAAATGTCACGCAATTAATTTCCGCCAATAGGAACACAGCATTAGTACTTACATTCATGAAACGACTTGAATAATAAAATATTGTAAAAATACTTATTATATTGCAATATTTTGTTGTAAATTAACAAGCAGAATACGGTTATTTACAAAAACATATAAATAACGCAGAAAACACGCATAAAATGTCACGCGATTAATATCCGCCAATAGGAACTGTACGCGTTGAGGCGAGAAAGTACAATGTTTTTTCCGTGTGTGACGTCAAAAATTAAAATTTTGATTAAATAAAGTTCCTAGATCCTAGTAAAAACGATTCGACCAATAGCATGAAAGTGAGAATTCTCAACCTGGTCTTTTGGATAGACGGTCCCTTTCTGTAAGAGATAATCTATGGTAGATTTTTAGAATAATAACTAATATTGTTAATGATAAAACAGAACATGTAGCGACATTCTAAGATATTTACGCGTAATGTCAATTTAAAAGAACTTGATTGCATTCTAAGAATTAGTATATAATTTTTCCTTTTTTTATATATTAACAATTTATGAGCCGCTGCGCGACTCATCTTCTTATACTGCCGTATACTCTCGCGTTTCAATGATTTTAAAAACTGTTCTTTTAAGTTGATAAAATGCAAAGCGTTCCGCCAAATAATTATAAATTATTAGAATAAGTATTTTTCCTATAACAATGAACAAAGGGCCAGCCAAGAAGCCGCCAAAAGTCAAGAGCGCGAACAATAAACAGCCAGAGATATCGGATCCTTGAGTCACACACGCGGTCCTTAATTGTCTAATTTATGAGATAGACAAAATGGAGGCGCCGTGCTCTACCTGCTGACATATGATAAACATTACAGCTAACCCGATGTCTCTGACTGACTATTGAATGCTAAAGGAAAAGAGTTCTATTGTTAAAAACTCTGAGAACACGTGGAGTAAGCTAAATTTAATAATTTAATAATCCAACGTTATAAAAATCGATAATCGCTTACCGAACCTTATAATATTGAACTTATATCACTTTCGCTTACGCTGCCACCTTTTCTTAGAGTTTATCTAATTTAATTTCATAAAATACTTTTAGTATATCAAATAATCTCATCTAAGGATATTTTACTTAAATACTAAGTCACTTTTAAGAAAAAAAACAACCCATGTTACAAAATGCGAGCACCCAAGTACATGTATTTAGCGCCTTCCAAACGGCTAAAGGCTATCGCACATGAAATGCATAAAACATAGACATAACATAGCATAAGCACAAGAAAATTACGCTATCTACACGAATGTGCACAGCATAAGGTTCAGCCAATCAGAAGATGCCAGAGCAAATGGCCGATACTATACTAGAAGAAGAAAACCGGGCAGAGAGGTTTAGAATAAAAACCAAAGAGGATCTCCTTTGCGCAAAACGATACATTAGACACCTTGGTCAACGTGAGCAAAGAGATATGGATCAAGATCATAGGAAGTATTGTAATTATAACTTTATAAAAGAGAGAGAAGACGAAAAGGAAAACAGAATGCTGACAATAACGAATGCCAAAGAAGGAGATTCTCTATTAGTGGATCTTGTAAAAAGTTATCCACATATTTATGATAAACAAAATAAGGATTTTAAAGATATTCGCAAAAAAAATAATTCGTGGCAAGAAATAGGAAACATATTAGGCGCATCAGGTATGGAACACATTATTAGAATAAATTTTAGTCAACAGATTACCTTTTTATGACATTTTGCTACAGCAAATATTTATACATGTACACACATATATATACTATTTTAATATATTGATTGTTATATATTTTAGCTTCAGATTGTCAAGTGAGATGGGGAAGATTACGTGAGCGATATTCTCGTGAAAAGAAAATGCGAGAAAAAGAATCAAGAAGTGGAAGTGGGAGTACGACAAGACCTACATTTCCTCTATATGAACAAATGCATTTTTTATACAACTTTGTTAAAAGTAGAAGGTAAGTTTTGTTTCTAAATTTTAAACCTGTTATGTTTATTAAAATATTAATATAAATTATTTATTTAGGTCTATCACCAACATTTCGAATTTAAAACTGTCTAACAATAAGATATCACCTAATGAGCCAAAAGAAAAGTTTGGTAAGATCTTATTTTATTGACAATTATAATAATACTGTTAAACTTATTTTGAAAAATGTTTATTATTATTTTTAATGTAATTGTAATTACAGGATCTTCAAATATACCAAGAAATCAAAATCAGTCTGGTAATCAAAATGATTATAATGACTTGACGAAAGCATCGGTTACAATAGCATCTACAAGTTCATCAAAGCCTTACATTCCTAATGTCCCTTCTTATGATATGGCATTTAAAGATTCTCCTGCATTTTCTAAACCTGCAAATTTTTCAAGTACAGTTAAATCTGTAGAATTATTATTACACATATCCTTAGATATCCTTTATAAATTTATAATTATAATTGTTAACATTAACGCTCTTTTTCTTTTCTTTTCATTTTCTTCAGAATCTTATGAAAGCGATGATGATTTTCTTTCTTCAATGGATACTACCATAACAAATGATTATGATTTTTCCTCTTCATCACAAGACTTACAAACACCTCCAACATTTTATAAACCAAACGAAGCAACAGGTCTTGCACGTTCAGAAATGTCATCTGTCAGTGATATTACTTCAGAAACGGATAAAAAATCAATATCTCCAGCTCTATCTATTGACTCTTCTGCAATTGTGACTTCTAATGTACCAAAAAGATTTAAAAGAGAAACAAAACACACTTCCTCTGCAGATAAAGTGGAAGAATCTTTTCTAAAATTAACATCAGTAGTTTCATCTCATTTTGAAAATAAAACTCAAAATTCCATATCTTTTGATATGACAGACGAAGATGACATTTTTGGAAAAACTGTTGCTTGTCAACTAAGAAAAATATCAGAACCGCGTAAATCTGAAATAAAGGGTCAATTAATGAAAATATTATTTACCACATAAGATTCAAAACTTTCTGTATTTTATTATACTTCTGTATTCTTTATATTCTGTATTCTATGCCATACATATATTATTTTACTTATAATTTTTATTATAAAACATAATATATATAAAATAAAGTTTATATTATATATATATATACCGCATACATTTTATTGCATGTCCCTATTACATCCTCTCTGAATATATTCTCTTTGCCACGATACTTCACCTTGAGGTGATGATAAATATTGAGTTAAAGTGTCCCGTTGAATATAAGCCTCTCTTATTGCTCTATGAATATTTGTAGGTTGTAGATTATTAATATTATTTAATCCAATCCTCCACATACCCAGTATGATGTTACCTTCGTTATCCTCTGTATCTATATAATTAGATGGACAGTAAGTGTTTCCCCTTATTTCAAAATTGTTATTTTCAATCATAAGAAAATTATGTAAGTTTATTGCAGACATTATTATTGCATCTACATGTTCGGGATTCATTGAAATATTACGTTGAAAAATCCGCCATCTTGAAACAAGAATTCCAAATGTATTTTCAATAATACGTCTAGCTCTTGACAATCGATAATTAAAAATACTCTTTTTTATCTAAAAATAACCAGGATAGGGTCGCATTATTCGCTTCGATATGGGAAATGCTTCATCAGCAACAAAATAATAGGGCATTTCAATATTTGATTGAGGTAAATAACAATTTTGCATTGGTACATTAAGTTTGTTATTGTTTAAACATTTTCCAAATTCAGATTGTGCAAAAATTCCGCCATCGCTTGCGCTGCCGTATGAACCACAGTCTACAATAGTAAATTTATATTCGTGATCGCATGCCGCTAACAAAACAATACTAAAGCTTTTTTTATAATTAAAATATAAACTTCCTGAGTTTGGAGGACATTTAATATGGAAATGTTTGCCGTCGATTGCGCCGATACAATTAGGAAAATTCCAACGCTCCCAAAATTGAACTGCTATTATTTTCCAGTCTTCTTCTTTTGGTGGTTGTAAATACAATGGACTTAATACTTTTATTATCACTGAGCATGTTTCCTTAATAATTTTATATACAGTTGATTCACCTATTCGATATGCGAATGCAATAGAGGATGCCTGATCTCCTGTAGCAATAAATCTAAAAAAAAAAGAAAATTATTAAAATTCAAGGTAAAACAGCTTGTAAACGTAACAATTCATAGTTTTGTATAAAAGGCCTTCATGTGTATAAATACCTAAGTGTAATAATAAGGCGTTGTTCTGCAGATAATGCTCTCCAATGTCTTTTTTCTAAGTGGACTTGCAATAAATTTAATAATTTGTTAAATATGGTAAGATTCATTCGAGTGTATTTAAAAAACATTATTGCATCTTCTTTTAATTCTTGAAAAAGGTGTTGAAAATCACCAAATAAAGGTCGTCGCAAATATATAGGTCGTACCCATAATCGATTTTTCTTTTTTTGGTATTTCCGCAAAATTACATACATTCCAGATATTACTGCACAGTAAATCGATGCATCCATGTTCCACCCTTCTGATATAAACTCTTCTCTCTGCAAATTAATTAAAAAATAATAGTTTAAAGCTTGTACAAAATGTTTGTAAAAATAAGGTGGTGATACTTACTTCATTGAAATAATTGCACTTTAATGAACTCGCAATTGCAATACTATTGCTATATAGCTTTCTGCAGTAGCATACAAAATGTTGCATTTACTTCCTGACGCAATAGACCTGCTGATTTGTCATCTAAAGCAGCTTGAGCTGTATTGAGTCTGCCAAGTTGAGTAAATTGAGAAAATTAGCTGTATACCAATGAACTTAACCGTAAAAATAAGGTGGTAATACTTACTTCGTTGAGATAATTGCACTTTAATATACTTGCGATTGCAATATAAAACAAATTTTCTTTTTCCGTCTCGTATCTCGTCCTTGCTTGCTGACACGTGCACAACAGTTCTTTTCGATCAGAGGTTAATCGTCCTCTTGGTGGGATTTTTGCGCCTGCGTTTTGATTGGTTGAACATAAACCATAAACGTAAGAATTTCGTTCTTATGGATTTTTTCATGTCTTATGTATCCGTTTATGCTTATGTTACGTAATTCAAAATGGCGACTTAATGCTCGATGCTCATTGGTCTATACACCTTTATGCTATGTTTATGCAGCTTATGCATTTCATGTGCGATGGCCTTAATAGGCAACCATGCTTGTCCGCTGAGCTGCCGTTCCACAGACGCAGCGTTGCGGTAATTATAAGCGCACAAACAATTATTGTTAAAATTACTTGTAATTATGCGTCGTCCATTGTAAATGTACGTACATATGAGCACATATATCTTTTCCTTTTCGCAACATTAAATTTAAGAATATTAACGTGTTTACTCTCATATGTACCTGCATAATTTTAATAAATAATTATTTTAATACACCCGCTAGATTAATCTGTGACTCTGAATGTTTAAAACTTAAGACACGTGGGAATAAACGTTTACACGGCATCAGATCAGTCGCCAATTCTAGGAACGCATAGTTTCGCGATATCTAACAATAACATTCAGAGCTACAGGTTTCAATAGCACCGCTATCAGCGCAAGAGGGGGATTCGCGCATGGCTTTTCGACGGGATAGGACCTACTCAATCGTGCCGGTTATGCGTTATTAGAGTTTGATTATTATTGCGTTTTCTTTTCTTTTTTCTGAAGTGCTACTGTGGGTGATTGTTTTTCTAATTATTATTTCACATTTATTTATAATTATTTTTTTATTTGGTGCATGCCAAAGAATTTACAAGATCCGGAGGGGGGAGGGAGGTTCTCGGACGGGTCTGTTCCTGCCCAGGTTTCCCCTGCCCCTTCCCTCTCTTTACCCATCTCTGATCCTTCCTCTTCGCAATCTGATATTACGTTAAAGAGTTTCTCTGCTTTTTGCGACAAATACAAGGACATTATGGAAATTCAAGAATTTGAAAACCCCTCTAAGGCTACTTCTGCGAATTCCGTTGAGGTTACAAATTCCTCTCTTTTGAATGGTACGAAGGTCACAAAAACAGCCAGCTCAGACAGCAGTAAGAAAAGATCTTTTGTGCATTCTTACAACTCTTCAAATTCAAGTAAGTGCACGGACATTTCTGCTAAAAGAATTGCTCAGTCTAATTCTGATAATGTTCCCGTATTTCATGATTCCTCTGCTACAAAAAAGATTCCTTTTAAGTATTCTAATAAAGATTTTCCCCCTTACTCTCTAATGGTTGTATCTGCTACCAATGAAAACACGGTGGCTAACTCAAATAATTCTCTTATTAAAAATAAAAACTTACACCCTCTTTTAGTTTCTAGATCTATTACAAAGATCACGTCAGTGGACTTCGTTGAATGTAAAAAAGTGGGATTTGGTAAGGTTATGATTGAATGCAGAGACTTTAATTCTGCTAACAAAATCATAGATAATCCTGATCTTCTAAATCATGGTCTGAAAACATTCATCCCTTCTTTCAAACTTGTTCGTTCTGGCATTATTTGTGACATTCCACAAGAACTAACACCTCAAGAATTAATCGAAATGATCGAATCCAAATACGAAGTTATCGAAGTACACCGACTAAATAGAAGGACCAATACGAGTGAAGGTACCCGGTTTGTCCCTTCCAGAAGTATTTGCGTTAAATTCCTGGGGCAAACCCTTCCACAGCACATAGCTATTTGTAAGATTATACATGAAGTTCATCCTTATGTTCCCAAAACTAAGATTTGTTACTCGTGTTTCAGAGTGGGTCATGTCAGCAAGGCATGCAAAAGTAAACCAAGATGCCTTCATTGTGGTAATCTCAGTCATCCAGAAGGAGAGCATTGTACCTCCATTAATAATCCTCCCAACTGTATCAACTGCGGTAATAGTCATCTTGCGACGTCCAGAGATTGCCCAGTTATCATCAGGAATAAACAAATTCAATCATTGGCAGCAGTTGAGAATATTCCTATTTTTCTAGCCAGGGAAAAGGTAAATAAAATTATTAATAATCAAGGCATTTCTTCAGACCCTCGATCTGATGTTGCCAATTTTCCTTTTCTAAACAGTAACCCCTCATCTCAGTGTATTCCTTCTTTTTCTTCTTTCAACAGATTTTCTTCTCTCAACGCTTTGCCTTCCTCTTTAGACCCGGTTTCTTTTACTCAATCTCGACCTTCTTACGCTAATGCGATAATCAGCTCTAAAAATCCTAAAACTTCGAAATTTAGTAATTATTATAATAAAACCAAGCAATCCTCTTCATCGTCTACTAATTCTTTTAATACTAATCCTCGTGTTAATTCTGTTCGCACAGGTCTTAGCTCTCTTTCTTTTCAAAATAAAAACTTAATGAGTTCTTCTCTTCGTAACAATTGTTCTACTCCAAAAGTTAAAACCTTTACTGCGCCTAGTGATAATTTTTCTCGTTCTCCATTCTCCAAATCTTCTATTCCGGATTCTTCTCAGAACTCTGATTCTTATTCACCTTCCACCGTTTATAATCTCATCAATGCTACTCTACACAAACTATCTTTCAATTCTCAAATGGACGTAGTTCAACAACAAATTATTAAAGACTCTTTCGATTCTGTTCTTAAATATCTGCAAGATGTGAATAAAGGCCTCACTCTTAATGAGGCTCAATCTGTTGTCTCCTTCAATTAAATCTTTATCTCCTTCACATCAATTCAATAAAAACAAGAATGCCTCACAACTCTACTAATATTTCCAACTCGCTAAATCATTTGAGGATTTGCCAATGGAATTGTCGTGGTTTTTTCGGTAAACTGCCCGACATTCAACAATTATCCGCCAACTTTGACATAATTTGTTTACAAGAAACTCTAATCTCCTCTGTCAAAAACGTATTTCTCTCTGGCTTTAAATATATTTCCTCTTCCAACCTTTCTCAAGGTTCTAGGGGTCTTTGCATCTTTATCAGGTCTAATATTAATTTCTCTTCAATTGATCTTTCATCTTACCTCCATTCATCTCTCGAATTGTTAGGTATTAATATTATAGACAACTTCAACAACAGCATCTCTATAATTAATCTCTATAGACATCCAAATACTGTTACTCCGCAATATATTTTCGATAAAATTTTTTCTATTCAAAATACTTTTCATAATGTTATTTTTATAGGTGACTTCAACTCGCATCACCCACATTGGGCTGGATCTCGTAAATGTCAAACGGACGACGATATCGCTGCTGCCATCGAGCAAGCTGATCTTCATATATTAAATGCAACGAAACACATGCATCTTAATTACGCATTTCAATCTTCGTCGCTTATCGACCTAACATTAGCTTCCAAAAGTCTTTCTGCATTTTGCGATTGCTATGTTGACGAGGACAACTACGGTAGCGATCACCTACCTATCTTTATTAATATCTATAATTCCCACTCTCCGGCTCCTTGTTTCTGTTATAAATATCATCTCTCTGATTCGGAATTAGTATCTTTAAGTAAATCTCTCAGTGATCTCTCTGATTTATCTTCTAATAACTCTTCTAACGATCCGTTGAAAGATTTTGATGATTTTATAACTCTTTTAGAGGAACAAATTGCGCAGGTTAGTAGTAAACCCATCTTAAAAATGGGTTCCCGTATTTCTAAACAAAATCACATTCCTGCTCCCTGGTGGAATTGTAAATGTGACGAAGCTGTTTCACAGAGGAAATTAGCTCTGAAATCTTATAGAACTTTTCCTTTAATTGAAAATCTGATTAATTTTAAAAAATGTAACGCTAGATGTAGAAAGATATTAAAAAAACAAAAATCCCTTAGTTGGAGGAATGTCTGTGCGAGCTTTAATAATAAAACTCCTATTTCTAGGATGTGGCAAATCGTCAAATCTTTTAAGAAAAGACAATTATGTTCCGAATCTCTCTCTAACGCTTCACTTAATTTCAAGGCGGATTGTGATAAGGTTATTGAAAACTTTTGTCCTCCATATTGCGCCGTTTCTACTCCAGATATTACATCCTTTATGGAAGATGATGCATTGTTAAATAATTCTCAATCTTGGATGGATGATCCGCTGTCTATTGAGGAACTCACTTCAGCTATAGCCTCCTCTAAAAAGAATTCTGCCCCCGGATTTGACCGCATTAGCGGACACATCATTTCTGCTTTTCCCTCCAACATATTAAAACACCTTCTTAATCTTTTCAATAACTTTTTAAATGTCGGCCGTTTACCTGCAATATGGAAAGTTGCCCTGGTCATTTTTATTCCCAAACCCGGTGGTAAAGGTGCTAGACCTATTTCTCTTCTTTCTTGTCTATTAAAGATCCTGGAAAAATGTATTTATAACAGGCTTAGGTGGTTCGTGGAATCTCACCCTATCAATCCGGATTTTCAATTTGGTTTTAGAAATTTCAAATTATGTTGTGATAATATTATTATTCTAACTAATGAAATTCGTTCCGCATTCATCAAGGACCATGTTACGGTATGTGCATTCCTAGATATTAAAGGTGCTTTCGACAATGTAATTCCTGACATATTATTAAATGATTTAGAAGAAATTGGTATCCCCGCTAAAATCAGAAAATTCATAGCTAATATTCTAACTGACAGAGTGATCTATTTTGTAGTTAATGGTAACATTTCCTCTCCACATGCAACCCACAAAGGCACCCCTCAGGGCTCTATTTTGAGTCCTTTGCTATTTAATATATATTTGAGAAATATCGGTCGTTGTTTGGAAAGCGGTACCAAGATATTGCAGTATGCAGATGACATTGTCATTTATTCCACTCACTTTTCAGAACAAGCAGCTGCCAAATCTATTAACAATTCCCTCTCTAGAATCTCGTCATTTCTTGGAAACAAGGGTCTTACTTTGTCTCCTTCAAAGTCTCAACATATTGTTTTTTCTCGCAGAAGAATCTCCGCTCATTCTTTGCCTATTCCTCTCCATATTGACAATTCTATTATTCCGTATCAAAATCAGGCTAAATTTCTAGGTATAATTCTTGATGCTAAATTAACTGGCAAACTTCATATTCAATATCTTATTAACAAATGTAACAAAATAAACAATATTCTGTCTCTTCTGGCGGGCACTTACTGGGGTGCTCATCCTCAACTTCTTTTAAATATATATAGAGCCGTATTAAGAAGTTCCATAGATTTCGGTTGTCAGTCGTTTAATTTCGACAAAAATTCTAATTTATTTCTTTCATTACAGAGGACACAATTCAAAGCCATTCGCATCTCGTTGGGCTACAGACTCTCAACCCCCATCAATGTCATGCTCGATGAAGCAAAAGAGCCATTGTTACAGCATAGATTCGATTATATTACTTCAAGATATCTGTTTAAACAATTTTCATTGAGCGATAATCCTGTTATTAACAGTATTTTTAATATTAAAATGGATTTCTCTTCAACTAGTAATAAAATCAGAGCCCTTAAGGACATTCCGATTTTTAAAAAATTTATTTTACAGGAATCTTGGATCCCCCGCATTTTCTAGTCAGTTTTTCCTGCTTGCTTTAGTTTTGATTTTAAATCTTTGTTTGTACGTCCTAACGTTTTACATTTCAAAATCTCTAATCTCCCGAATACCGTTTCAGTAAATCAAGTTTTCTCTACTGCTGTATCTAATATTGTTAATAATGCTGTTACTTTTTACACTGATGGTTCTAGGGGATCTTCTTCTGCTTCTGCTTGCAATGTAGGTGTTGGCATTTTTTCACCTGAGCTGAATTTACAAATTAAACATAAACTCCCTTCAGAAACTTCTATTTTTTCCGCCGAAGCTTGGGCTATATATCAAGCCCTCATTGTTATTATTCAGTTCAACATTTCTAAGTCAGTCATATTTTCGGTTTCAAAAAGCGTTCTGGATGCATTAAACTCTAAACATATCATCCATAATAACTATCTTATCTCGCTTATTAGAGATAAAATCGCTTCCATTATGTACTCTGCTGATATCAGGCTTATGTGGATTCCTGCTCATATCGGTATTTCTGGTAATGAACAAGCCGATCGTTTGGCCAAAGAGGCTTCAGTTTCTGGGCTTAAACCTATTTTTCATCTTCCATTCCAAGACCTTTACACAGAATCAAGACGTTCTATTAAGTTAAAATTTGATCTCTATTTAAAAAACACGGCTAGACATAAAGGCACGAAATATTTTGAATTATATCATCACGATTCTAACAAACCATGGTTTTATAAAAAATTTCTTTCTAGACCTTTAATTGTTCTCATAAATCGCATAAGAGCAAATCACTATAATTTAAATTTTAGTTTGTTCAGAAAAAATATGGTGGAATCTGGTTCTTGCGAATGTGGTTTCCCCATACAAGACATTGATCACGTCATTTTTGTTTGTCAATTGTATTCTTCTAAGGCTGTTTATCTTCGTACCTACATCGCTAAATCATTTCCCTCAGATTATATTAATCAGACAGTTCAAGATATTATCTGTGACCCCCCGGCTAAGTTCTGCCGTCTTCTACTTGCATTCCTAAAATCGATTGGTTTTATTATTTGAATGACTAAATTCCCTTTTTTTTTTCTCGTTTCTGTCCATACATGTTGCTCTTTAATCCAATCAAAAATTTAGACCTTTTACTCCATATCTTTCCGTTTCTCCATTTTCCTCTACTCCATTTTTCTCTAGTGACAAAAGGTTAGCATTGGCCGTATTATCCCTAGCACTTGGGATAGGTGCCATTAATAATAATAATAAGAAGAAGAAGAAGAAGAAGAAGCGCTAGGAGGAACCGAACTCCCCCAAATTAATAAACAGTATATGTACAAAGAAATTCCATACTCTTTTCTCCGCCGCTGGCTGTGTCATACCAAAAATCTAAGACGCAAAAGACCCTTTTCCCTGTCGTCTAAGACAAAGGATGCTAGACCTATAGGATGCTAGACCTTATATATATACAGGGTGTCCCAGATCAGTGGACGATGCCGAAAATGATAGGTAGATTTAATCGAATTAAAACGAAAAGTCCTGTACCATTTTGAAAAATTCTCAATAGTTTTCAAGAAAAAAATTAATTTATGTACGCGTAAGAGCGACGAGGAAGCGTGGGCTGAGTGAGCGCGACAGACGACGGTGCCATTTCTAGTCATTCGCCTGTCGCGCTCACTCACGCGCAGCTTCCTTGTCACTCTTACGTCTATACATTTTATATATTTTAATTTTTTTCTCGAAAACTATTGAAAATTTTTAAAAATTGCATTTGACTTTTTATCTTAGATTTCAATTTTCTACCCATAGTTTTTGGGAGTGACACATTGTTTGGGACACCCTGTATAAGCGGGCCCGCGGCCCGAGCGAGCGTTCAGTCTTTTTCCAAAATTCATAAGACCCAAAAACTGTGCAAACCCTGGAAGCCACCCGAGGGCTGCAAAAACGCTTCCAGTTAATAATCGTAATCACGCTGCGTCCGCCTGGACCATCCGAGCCAGTCCACCGTTGTAAAGGCGCTGCGTTCATCTAACAATAAAACCAAAGTAAGTTGATTGTAATTTTGAAACAATTTGCCTTATTTCCAAACCTGACTTTTTTAGTATTAAGAAAAATTGATGTAACTAGTTACTGGTACATCTACAAATCCGGAAAGTTTAAAGAGGATAATCAAGCGTAAAATTAACATTGGCCGCTAAGTCGTTCTTCTCTTCCTCCTCTGTATTAAAACATACATATTCCTGAACAAATTATCAAATCATATCTTTCCATAATTGATTGCTCAAAAGTGCAGATTTGTTTTTCCGTTGTGAAATGTGCATTACGACCTAAGGGTTGTCTGCAATACTCGCCATCTTAAATAACAAATCTTAGCATTTTGCAAATCAAACCTTTCTTATTTCAACTATTAATTGCTCAATAGTGCAGGATCGATTTTCGCTGCGAAAAGTGCATCACGACCTGAGGGTTGTCTGCAATACTCGCCATCTTAAATACGAATCCTAGCATTTCGCAATTTAATTTCTTTCCTCTCACAATCGTCTGCATCTTACTGCATCACGATTCTCCTTTTCTTTAGAATTGTCTGCAAGCATGTGAGTAGGGAATAAACACGAGTTCTAATCCATGGGGCAATGAGCGGGGTGCGGGGACGGGGGAAGGATCTACAGCAAGAGGAGCACAGGAAGGGGGAATTTCACAGGCGTAGAGACGAACGAGTCACCCCCCTCTTTTTCTCTTATGTTTCTACGCCAGTGAAATTCCACCTCCCTGCGCTCCTCTTGCTGTAGATCCTTTCCCTCGTCCCCGCGCCCCGCTCATTGCCTCAAGAATTAAAACTCACGTGTCAGCGAAAATCTTACGCACCGCCCATTTTCACACACCGACCATTTTTTATTACGCACCGACCATCTTTACGCATCCGAGAATCCGCGCATTGTCACCGAAAATTAAATAAAACATTTTTTAAATATAAAATTTTGCTCACCAATTAGTTGGGCCGCTTTCGTTTGACTGACGGCAGGTCGTCGTCGATAAATGCAAAGCGAGTTGCATTTATCCATCTCGCGATACGTTTCGTTCACGACTGGCAGCTACGAGCTCGTCGCATAATCGCGATGCATAAAAAATGCTTATGCAAAAAGAATGCATTTTTTCAATGCATATTTGATGGTGAAACTACACTCAGGTGACGAGACCATAATACCGAGAAATTAAAATGCAAACGTAGCAAGATCAGGAGACGGTAGAAATTTTATTTTATTAAGAACAGCGGCGCATACATTCGGCAAAGATAATAAAATAAAAAAATTTTTTTTAATACTACTTTATTACATATTTTATATATTTACATTTAAACACTATTCACAGAAAAGATAAAATATCATTTTCTACTACATCTTTTAACGCTGTATTTATTAAGAAAAATACATAAGAATAAAATTTTTTAATAATCATTAATGTATTTTATACGCTAAAGACAAGAGCTAACAGTTCACAATCAATAAATTGATTTCTATCAAATAAACTGCTAGCACGTATTGCATCTACAACATTAGATTGGTTCTTCACAGCTGAAGCGATGTTTGCGAATTGTGCATACTTGGCATCAATTTGATTGAGAACTGCAGTCATTCTATCAAAAGTTAATGTGATGCAGTCATCGAGAGTAAGCATCTTGTGATACGTTGATTCAGTCATTAATATATGCACTTTGTTGGATTCCAATCGCAGAAGATTAAATTATTCATGGTATAGAGTCGAGCTGATACGACTTTCGTTTTCAATTGCAGAGCGAACGGTTGAGTGCTTGAGCGAGTGTGTGTAGAAAAAAGGTTTTTTGGGAGTAAAATAGTTTTCAGAGGTAAAGGGTGGTTTTGAGGAGATAGAGAGAAGGGTTTTTAAGAAGGGCACGTGAAGGGAAAGGGCAGAGGTGAGAAAAAAGGGAGAAATCTGGGAAAGTATAAGGCGGAGGTTTTTGGAAGTTAGGTTGGCAGTGACAGGGAAAAAACCGAGAGTAGACAAAGGAAAGAAGATAGGTGAGAGGGTGAAAGGGTAAGTAAAAGAAAATAAAGACAAAGAAAAGAGGGTCAGAATAACTTTGGAAAATGAGTAAACAGATGAAGGAAAATGTTGAGATGGGAAAAGAGGAAAAAGGAGAGGAAAAAATGAAGAAGAAAATGGGAAGGCCGGCAAAAGTGGAAATGTTGATGAAGGAAAGATCCAATAGCTTGCCAATAATGGAAGCATGGAAACAAGGAGAAAAAAGGAAGGAAAGGCAAGAGGAGAAAGGTGAAGTAGAAGGATTGGAAGGATTCAGAAAAAGCGTGAAAGTATATAGGTCGCCGGTGAAAACAACAGAAGAGGGTGGTGAAGAAGGAATAAGTAAGGAAGGTTTTGAAGAGGTAATAAAGGAGATGAGAAGTGGATTCGCTAGGATCCAAGCGCAGATGGAGGAGGTAAGGGAAATTAAGGTGCAGATCAGGAAGGAAATAGAAGATCTAAAGAAAATATGGAAAAAAGAGAAGATAGAATTAGAGAAAAGAATAGATGGGATGGAAAAGAAAATAAGGGAAAAAAAATACAAGGGAGGTAAAATGGAAATGTCAGCAGAAATACAGGGAAAGGTTTTAAGCTTGGAAGAAATAACGAGAATGTTAGAAATGGGAAAAGAAAGAGAAAAGAAAAAATGGAGGAAAAATAATTTAATAATAAGAGAAATAAAGATAAAAAGTGAAGATAAAAAGGCGTTGAAAGAACAAGTGGGAGAAATATTTGGAACAATAGGTGTGAAAGCAAAGATAGAAGATGTAAATGAGATAGGAGGAGTGAATAAAGGAGGTTTTAGTATGGTATGGGTAAAAATGGAAAACTTTAAAGAAAAATTGGAAATACTAAGATGCAAGGGAAAACTAAAGGACAGGACGGAATGGATAGGAGACGATCTGACAGAGTATGAAAGGAAAGTGGAATGGCTTATTAAGAGAGAAGCGGATAGACTGAAAAGAGAAGGAAAACAGGTGAAAATAGGATACAAAAAGATATGGGTAAACAAGGAAATGTGGTTATGGGACGATTTGAAGGAGGAATTGAGAAAATGGGATGGAGCGAAAGAGTTTGAAAAAGAAGAAAATAAAAGGAAGAGGGTGATAGTGGATAGAATGAATGCAAGTTTTTAAAAAGGGGCGGAAGAAGAGAAGGATACGAGTTGAAAAAAGAGAGGATAAAAGATGAGGAAGGAGGAAAAGAAAAAGATAAGGAAAAAAATGGAAAAATGAAAGATAAAGGGAAAAAAGAAAAAGAAGAGGAGAAAAAGGAGAGTGGAAGGAAAAAGGCGGAGACAAAAGATAGAAACGTGAGAATAGTTTTTTGGAACGTGGCAGGAATAGAAAACAAGGATGAAGATTTCTGGAAGAACATGGAGAAGTGGGACGTGATTTATATGTGTGAAACTTGGTTGGAAGAAAAAAAATGGAAGGGGTTACGAAGCAGACTGCCAAAGAGCTACAAATGGTTAAATAAGGGGGCAGAAAAGAAAAATAAGAAAGGGAGAGCAATGGGGGGAATGGTGATGGGATGGAAGGAGAAATTGGAAAGAGAAGGAGAATTAGAATTCGAAGATAAGAGAGGAATGATAGGAATAAAGATAAAATGTGGAAGAGTATGGTGGAAAATAGCAGGGGTATATGTAAATGAGTATTTAGAAGACATCATAGAGAATATGAAAAATTGGATAGATAAAAAAGAGGAAGAAACGAGATATTTGATAGGGGGGGATTTTAATGTGAGAACGGGAGAGGAGGGCGGACTATGGGATGATGAAAAAGGAGAAGAAGATAAGAAAGAAAGGAAAAGGAAAACAAAGGATAAAAGAATTACAGAGAAAGGAAAAAAATTCTGTAAAGTTCTGGGAGAAACGGGATGAGAAATAGTCAATGGATGTACAGGAGGAGATGAAGAGAGTGAGTGGACATATGTAGGGGGGAGAGAAAAAACAGTGATAGACTATGTGATTAGTAACGTGGAATCAAAAGGAGAAATAGTAGAAATAAAGGTGGGGGAGGAAGTGGACTCAGACCACTTACCCTTAATAGTGACGATAAAAAGGAAGGGAGGAAAAAGGAGAAGTTGTAAATATGGTAAAAAAAAGTGCACGAGACTAGATTGGAGTGAGAAGAGAAGAATTTTCAGGGAAAAATATAAAGAAAG
Organism: Cardiocondyla obscurior; assembly: GCF_019399895.1. Classification (NCBI taxonomy): domain Eukaryota; kingdom Metazoa; phylum Arthropoda; class Insecta; order Hymenoptera; family Formicidae; genus Cardiocondyla; species Cardiocondyla obscurior. The sequence goes on along the minus strand of NC_091870.1, from coordinate 5,608,331 downwards.
AAAAGAAAGAGAAAAAAAGGAGGAAAATTGGAAAAGTTTTAGTAAAGAACTGGAAAAAACAAAGAAATTAGTAAAAAAAGAAATGAAAAAAGAGGTGGGGGAAAAACAAAAAGAAAGATGGTGGGATGAGGATTGTAGAAAGAAAAAAGGCGAAGTAAAGGAGGAAATGCGAAAATGGAGAAAGGGGGAGGGGAGCGAGGAGAATTATAAAAAGATGAAAAGAGAATATAAGAGGCTGTGTGAGGAGAAAAAATTGCAAGAAAAGGTGAGATGGGAGAAAGAAATAGATAAGATTAGAACAGAGGGAGAAGTGTGGAAAGTTGTAAACAAGGGAAAAAAGAAAAAGAAGGAAGTAGAAGAAAAAAAAAAGATTGAAGAATGGGACGTATATTTTAAAGAAATGTTAGGCGGAGTGGAATGGAGAGTAAGAGAAGAAATAGGAGAGAGAGTAGAAGATAATGAGGAAGATATAGAGAAAAATTTGAAAATGTAATAAGAAGGTTGAAACAAGGAAAAGCAGCAGGAAGCGATAGTTTAGAAAATGAGATCTGGAAATGGGGAGGGGGGGAAGTAAAAGAGAAATTATGGGAGATGTGCAAAAGGGTATGGAGGGGGGAGGGGATGCCGGAGGAATGGAGAGAAGGTGTGGTGGTTCGGGTGTTAAAAAAAGGAAAAGGTGAAAAAGTAGAAGAGTATAGAAGGATAACATTGACACAGACTGCGTACAAAGTGTATGCATCTGTATTAGCAGAAAGATTAAGAAAGGATGTAAAAGAAAAAGGAATATTACCACAAAGTCAGGCCGGTTTTAGAAAAGACATGGGGACAGTGGACCAGACATATGTGTTAAATTACCTGTTAAACAAGAAGATAGAAGAAAAGGAAGGAAAAATGGTAATAGCTTTTATAGATACGAGAGCGGCTTTTGACTCGGTGGATAGGAGAAAACTGGTGGAAGCAATGAAGAAAAGAGGGATAGGAAAGGGATTGATAAGAAGATGTGAAGAAATATTAAAGGAAACGGTGAATAAAGTTAAGGTGAAGGATAAAGAAGGGAAAAGTTTTTGGACGACAAAGGGAGTAAGACAGGGTTGTCGGTTTTGGCCGTTTTAGCTGTTTAGCCCCAGCTTGTTCACACTCTTGTTGGCGGACATAGACGAAGAATTAGAAAAAGGAGGATGGGGGGTATAAGAATAAAAGACAAGAGAGTTTACTCGCTGGCATACGCGGATGACATTGCACTACTGGCAGAAAATGAGGCAGAGATGAAAGGAATGATTAAAAATATGGAAGAATATGTAAAGGAAAAGGGACTAGAAGTGAATGTAAAGAAAACAAAGATAATGAGGTGTAGAAAGGGGGGAGGGAGATGGAAGAAAGTCAAATGGGTTTGGAAAGGGGAAGAAATAGAGGAAGTAAAAAGTTTCAAGTATTTGGGATACATAATTATGAGAAATGGAGAGCAGAAGGAGCATGTGAAAGACAGAGTAAAAAAAGCGGCAAGAATTATGGGGTAGGTCTGGAGTATAGGTAAAAGAAAATTCGGAAAAGATTGGGGTAAAAGAATATGACTGTTTGTACGTCAAGTTTTTTTGTACTAAGAGCTTGAGTTTCAACTCGTTTGCGAATTGCGCTGGACCAGGATGGTTTAAAATATACTAATTTGTCGAGTTAAAAGATGCTCTTTTATTATACCTCTCAAAACGAGAGATTCGTACACCGATGGATGTGAGTCGAATTAACAAAGAAAAGACCGCGATGACACTTTTAGTACAATGATACTTATCGTTCTGCTCGCGTCGCTTTTTCGGGCTCCTTTTATACTGTTTTTAAAAAACGGTCGGTCGTTCACCCGTTTAACCGTTCGCGATGTTTTTATCTCGCTTTGCTCGTCACAACATTATATTTACAATAACGCGTCTAGAAATTGCTTTTACCGGTGACACGCGAAAACAAAGAAAAAGAACGCTTGTTATAATTCGACTAAATTTCTAATAATTCTAACAATGACTATTTGATAAACTGGTATGGTCGGTTATTAATTATGGCGTGGAAATATGGGGTTGGAAAGAAAGAGAAGAGGTAGAGATATTACAGGAAAAATACTTGAGATGGGTACTGGGAGTAAGAAAATATGTACCAGGATATATGGTGAGAGAAGAGCTACAGAGGGATAAACTGAAAGGAAGAACAGGATTGAGAGCTTCGAAATATGAAAAACGATTAGAAGAAGGGAAAGGAGAAGTTTTAGCTAAAGGGTGCTGGGAAGAAATGAGGGGAAGAGCAAGGGAGGGAAGAAGCAAAGGAAAATGGGAAAAAGAAAAAGAGGCATTTTTTGAAAAATTTGGGTGGTCTGGAAAAGATGTAAAAGATCTAAGAGAAAGAGGGGAAATAAAGGGGGAATATTTGGTGGAAAAAGATAAAGAATGGCAAAGAGAGGAAAGATGGGAGAAGATAAGAGGATCAAGGTTCAATAAATATTATAAAAAGGTGAAAGAGGAAGGGATACCAGGGTATTTGAAGATGGGATGGAAAGAAGAAAAATGGCAAAGGATCGCAAAGTTTAGATTAGGTGAGGAAATGAGGGGAAATAAATATTGGGAGGGGGAAGAAAAAAGAAAATGTAGAATATGTTTGGAAAAGGACGAGACATGGGAACATATATGGCAAGAATGTATAGACTGGGGAAATGAGAAAAACTGGGAGGAGATGGTAGAGGAAATTTTGGGAAGGGAAAGAAGGGGGGCGGAATGGTTAGAAGTACTGGAACGGACAAGGGAAAAATTAGGAGTGAATGGAAGTATGAAAGAGGTTGAAAAAAAAGAAAAGTAAAATAAAAAGCGTCGGAAGCGGGGGTCCAAGGTAGGATTTAAGGTAAATAAGGCGGATTAAGTTAAGGTATGAATGAAAGTGTGATCTCTCTCTCTTGGCGCATAAGTAATAAGGTAGAGGTATAAAAAGGCGTAGGATAAAACTTTTATTTTCAGGAATTGATATAAGAAGACAGAAGATTGTAAAAGTAGAAATAAGTTAAAGATAAGGTATGATGTAAAACGAAGGAGTAGAAAGGTTCAAAGGTGGCGAGCAGAAAAATGTAAAAGTAAAGGAGGAAATGTTAAAGAGAAGGAAAAGAAAATAAAAAGGAAAGAAAAAGCGGCGAAAGTGTTATGTAATGTCATGTTTCTATATGTTTTTATATGTTAAGTATTAAGTTTGTAAATATTGTTTATGAAAAAGAATGTAAAGAAAAGCTATGGGATACGAAAGTCCCGGTGTACCTCTAAGGAGACAAATAAACACCTTATACAAAGAGTCGAGCTGATACTGAACCGAGGTGTACAAAATCTTCTAGATTTCTGAATTTATTATGAAGAAGATTCAGAATGTTTTCCTGGTATTCACAAAGAGATTTCTAAGCTTCGAGAGATAATACAATTTTATGTCCTCGGGTGTCCCCGATAGCGATCTGAACATAACTTTGCGGGCCAACGTTCACACCAATTTCGAGATATTTATAACTGGTGGCTGTAAGCGCATAACGTTTGCTTAACAAGCGTGTAGTGCGCTGTTTGGTTGAGGTGCTGTAAAAGTTTTTATATAAAAAATTGAAAAAATTTTGTGCAAAATTAATACTCACACATTATTTGAATATAATGCCGATGATGATGTGCTAGCTACAGCTGGAACGTAGAAGTCCATTTTGTATGCAGTGTCTTCAGCGTGAAGGAATACGACTAAGGGTGCAATTTCACTATGACGCTGGTCGCTAGCGTCTGATTGATCACGTGATCTGATTTGCGACGCTGGCGTCAAGAAAAGAAGCTCGATTTATTCAGCTTCCAGCGGCATATAGCGTCCAAAAAAAAAAAAAAGTTAGGTTGTGTTATTTATGTACGTCCTTCCTTTTTTACCGCTGAAATATGTATAACGAAGTAAGTAATTGTTATTAATTACTCTGCAATATTACAGGCAATACCCTGCAATGAGTAAGATATTTTGATGAATTCTTATTTTTTCTTGATTACATAAAATAAATATATTTTTGTAATGTTTAATAGGAACTGAATCTGGTCCAAACATGTGGATTGTGTGAAATGACTATTCCTGAAAAAGATGTTGTAAGTCACTTTTGTTTGAAAGGGTATAATAAATATTATACGGATAGTGCAACATTATACTTTTATCCAATGACAAGTATGTATACGTATAATATAATTTTGATAATTAAATATTCATTGATGTACATATACAGCAAGCATTATTTTTATGTAAAGCAATTGCTTTACATAAAAATAATGCTTGCTGTATATGTATTTTATACAGGGTGTCCGAAATATTATTAGCAATATTAAAACTGTGGGTAAAGAATCAGATTTGGAGACGAAAAGTCCTTTACGAATTTGTAAAATTCGTAACCATTATTGAAAAAAAAATTAATTTGTCTAGCGCAAGAGCGACAAGGAAGCCACGTGTGAGTGAGCGCGACAGGCGACGGCGCCATTCCTAACCATTCGCCTGTCTCGCTCACTCACGCGCAGCTTCCTTGTCGCTCTTGCGCTAGACAAATTAATTTTTTTTTCAATAATGGTTACGATATTTACAAATTCGTAAAGGACTTTTTGTCTCCAAATCTAACTTTCTACCCACAGTTTTAATATTGCTAATAATATTTCGGACACCCTGTATATAATAATTATATATAATAGAACTAAAAATGCTAAATATTAATATATTATTGTAGATGATGAAAGTATAATAAAAAAATCCTTAATTCAATGTAAAGACTCTTATACTACAATTTTAAACAAAAAAAATTTAACAGGTAAAAATGCAAATATATTTATTTAAAAAAGTATGATATAATATGAAATTACTTTTTACAGACAATCTATGTTTAAAAAATAGCTTCTCGTCATCAACTATTGTAGAAAAAAAGAAAAGAAGAAGTTTATCCTTCGATAAAGAGGAAATGTTGATATTGGAAGTGCAAAAACGAGAGCCGTTATGGAACTTTCAATTAGATGTCAAATATAGAAATTCAAAAGTAGTCAAACAACTGTGGCAAGAAGTTTCAGAGGCATTAAATGGTAAGCTTAAAAATTATTTTGTAATAAAATTCTTGTATTTTTTTTAGCTACAATATTTGGATTATTACTTTCATTACTACATATTTTATCATCATTTTTTAGGTTCAATTAGTCCCGAAGCAGCAAAAACGAAATTTAAATCTTTGCACGACATTTTTAGAAAAAATTTTCAATCAGAGAATAAAGCAAGCGGATCCGAAAGAACACGTACCACTCGATGGCACCATTATCAAAACATGGAATTTATGCGTGACTCGTGTTTAATAAAAAAGTAAGTTTTGTTTTTATAAAAGTTGTGTACATTCTTCATAAATTGTTATAAACATGTTTAAATATTTATTAAAATATTTCAGCACAGTATCTAATTTATCTTCAAATAATTCATTTGAAATATCGGAAAATTTGGAAGAAGTAAAGGCAATTCAACTAAGTATAAAACATTTTAATAAAATTTGTAACAATTCTTTCTCTTTCTTTATATATATATAATAATCAATTATTTATTATTTTTTAGGAAAAAAAATGGATAACGGAAAAGAAAAAAATGCGATAGAAAGAATTGCCGATGCTTTTTGCGACATAAAAAATAATAATAATGATATCGTTTTGCCACCACCGCCTCAGCCCGATGACGTGGAATCTTTTTTAAATCTACTTGGATCTAGAATTCGTAAATTAACTGAAAAAGAAAAGCAAGAAGCATTTCAACAACATTTACAATTATCATACGAAATGTTGAGAAATAATAGACATAATTAGTAATAACATTTGTTTGAAAAGAGTATTATAAGAGCGTTATTCTAACAATTTGATTTAATATAAAAGTTTTCGTTCAGATTTTTTATTAGTAATAACATTTGTTTGAAAAGAGTATTATAAGAGCGTTATTCTAACAATTTGATTTAATATAAAAGTTTTTGTTCAGATTTTTTATTAGTAATAACATTTGTTTGAAAAGAGTATTATAAGAGCGTTATTCTAACAATTTGATTTAATATAAAAGTTTTCGTTCAGATTTTTTATTAGTAATAACATTTGTATTTTTTGTTTTGTTTTTTTTTATATTTTATTGATTGATGATATAAAATATATATTCATAAAGAGAAATAAACACCAATAATAATGAACACTAACACTACACTAACACTAACACTAACACTAACACTAACACTAACACTATTACTATTATTACAATAATAATTATATTACTTTAATAATTTCTTAACAGTTTTCATATTGCCATGGAATTGCTCCTTCACTATTAAAATAATGACAGAATTAATCTCTTATTATTATGGCTTTACATGAACCCAAGTTAGAACCACATTGAGTTATATCTTGTAAAGCACTGTTATCAGTTACATCTAATTTCCAACTACCAGGTATAAGATTACCTTGTGAATCTTCTCTATCAATTAGACTGGATGGTATATATTCATTATATCCAATATCTTTAATTCGAAGCCAATTATGTATACAAATAATAGCTTGAATTATTTTCATACAAGTTTCAACTTTGGTGTCAATTGGACGTCTTAATATTCTCTATTGGCTACATAAAATTCCAAAAGAACTTTCAATCATTCTTCTTGCTCTACTCAACCGATAGTTATAAATTTTTCGCTCTTTATTTAAACCTACTCTTCCAGGATATGGTCGAAGTAGATATTCTGTTAATGGGAAAGCTTCATCACCAATAAGCACATATGGTAAACATATTCCATTAGGTGATATAGGTTGTGGTTCTGGCAAATTCATTCTCTTATTGTCAAATTTTTGCCCTATTAGAAAAGATCGAAAAATACCACCATCGCTTTGTCTACCATATGCTCCAATATCAACAAAAGTAAATATATAATTTGCATCACATACTGCAAGAAGTACGATACTGTGAGAATTCTTATAATTATAATATGAAGAACCAGCATTATTAGGACACTGAAAAAAGTTGTTAATAAATGTAAATAATTAATATGTTATAAATTAAAAAAATACATTAAAAATAAAGTATTTACTGATCTTACTTGTATTACCACATGCTTCCCATCAATAGCACCTATGCAATGATTAAAGTTCCATTTAGTTTCAAACTCGTCTGCTATACGCAACCAGTTTTCTTTACTTAATGTTGATGGAAGCACTTCTTTTTGAATAAGTGACCAAATAACATCACATGTATTATGAATAATATTACACACTGTGGTTACGCCAATTAAATATTGATATGAAATAGACCTTATCGAATCACCAGCAGCTAAATACCTATAATATTACCATAATATTTGGATTATTACTTTCATTACTACATATTTTATCATCATTTTTTAGGTTTAATTAGTCTCGAAGCAGCAAAAACGAAATTTAAATCTTTGAATTTAAATTTCGCCCCGGCCGGATCCCGTACACGCGTCGATCCGCCGCTGTTCGGCGGATCGCCAGGCCGACGTCCGGCCCGCTCGAGTAAATCAGGGGGCGGTTTCATACATATAAAATACAAGAACTAATAATAATAATGCAATTAAGTAATATCATAAAAAATAATTACAAACCTTAACGTTAAACATAATCTTTCAGCAGCTGATATTGGCTCACGAAAAGGAGTAATTTGCTTTCTTAAATGAGGCTCTACTATTTGTAATAATTCTTCAAATTGTGTAGTAGACATTCTAAAATAATTTTTAAATATGCTGTCTTTCAAAATAATGTTTGGAAGTATTGCATGATAAAAACTATGCAGTTTTCTGGTTTTGAATATTGGTGCAACCCAATAACGTTTCTTTGTATATTGTTTTTTATATTTTTCTTGTTGATATAAAATTGTTAAATACATTATTAAATGCTTTTTCATTTTTTCTCTTTTTTTAATATTTATTATTTTTAAACAATCCATTTGCCATTTGTAATATTTCTTATAAAAAGACATTTTTTTCGAGGGTATAGGATAAAATAACAAATGCTAAAACTGTTTTCATATCAGCATCAATACACGCTAGCGTCCAGCTGTTTTCATTGATATTTGACGCTGGAATCTAGCGTCGCAGCGTCAAGTGAAAATGTACCCTAATGCTGTAATTTAATTTTGGCTTCGAATTTATACACAAGCCTTCACTATAATTGCTATCATTATTAATATAAAATGCATTAATCAGCAAGATTGATTTTTATCGACAATGTTCTTTCTATGTATTATATGCAACACATATGGGGTATATATAGCATGGAAATATTGTATACGTTGGAAGTCTGCAATTGGTGCATGATCTTCCACATAATGCACCGAAAATATCTATTTCATGTTTGACAATAGATTGCATTGTTTCACCATCATTTAAATTAATCATGCATGATGCACATAACACAGTATTTCCAATTAACGAGCAATAATAAAAAGTTATCATACAATGTCTGGTTTGCCCATTAAGTGCACGAATTCGCGGTGAATTTAATGTCACACATATGCGATCTTCGAGGTCCTCACTTTGATCACTCACATAGTCACTGTCATCAGGCAATGTGGAATTATCATCATCGTCGTCAGATAAATCTAAGTTCATTAATACATTTTGGCCTCCGTCTTGTTCTTCTTCATCAGATAAGTCTATAATTACGTTTAAATCAACCATTTTTTTCATATAAAAAATATTTTTTAATTGTGGCTTACGTTTAAATGAACAATTAATATACATATATGCGTGAAAAAAACTCGGTGGTTTTTATATTAGCTATACATCGCCGGTGGGTGGGATTATAATTTTGTGAGAATAGCGGCAGCGAATAAGCGCTAAAAGTCGCATGCGTAAAAGCCAATAAGATTATTTTACTGTAGTGAGATCAATGGATATGTATAAAATATGCAAATTATGCATTTATAAGTTCAAAGCACTGTACGAGAAGAATGATGGTAATGCATCAGGTGACAAATGTTTGCTAATCCATTGTAAGCGTTAAAACGTTGCATATGCAATTTGCAAAAGCTAATAAGTTCGATGCACTGTGAGAGAAAAATAAAAGTAATGTATTCGATGAATAAAATGGAAACTGGATCTATCATATAATACCACACATAGTGGTAATTTGATCCATTATTTCGTAGAAATTATACTCAACTCATTTGCAAAGTTAATAAGTTTGATGCACTGAGAGAAGGATAAAAGTGATGCATCCAGTGAATAAAAATGGTAATTTGATCGATTGCATGTAAATGGTAACTTGATCCATCATTTCGTAGAAATTATAAGTTTAATGAACTCCACGATCTTTGAAATTAGCACATTTGTTTGATGCACTGCAAGATTCTCAGAATATATAAGATGAATGTAAAATTATGCATTTGGTGAAAAAATGAGAAATTTTTATGCCATAAAAATGGTGACAAATGTTTAAAAATATAAACTTAGCAGTTACATGACATTGCTTTTAAAAGTCGCATATTAACTGGTGCAGTAGTCAATTCATAATTGTGATGTATCAAATATAATAAATAAGATTATTAGTTCGTAGAATCGTTATCCGATCCGGGATGACTCCTTGGGATGCCCCTTTGGGATGCCCCGTCGGAAACGATCCTTTTATTATAATCATCAACTGCAGTCAGTCTGCTCCTGGCCGTCTGGACGTGCACACCTTTGTATGGACACTTATAATAATAAAGCTCTTTGTTATGTTATAACTTAGCTGGATTCAATATACCACAATAATATATTGAACCTCAACAGTTTCTTAAAGATGCTCGAGACATTGTGCTCGAACATGTGCAAAATGTTATGCATGAACATCGTAATGTGAAAATAAATACTGTGTTCAATGGTGAATTTGTGGCAGGTGCAAAAACCTCAAATAAGTGTGTATGTACGAGAAATTGTGAACTCTTTTAAACAAGTAATTTACAAGAATGGTATAATTCACATGTCATTGAGCCCATTCTTGCATCTTTAGATGAGTTTTAAGAACGTGATAGCGGTTGGGCATTATCGCGCATACAAAATTTAATCGTAAATGTAAATAAATACAATCCATTGCATGCTGGGTGTTATATTAAATTACCTCGAGAAATTGAAAAAAAACGAGCAATAATCAATGTGAAATCTACAGATAATGCTTGTTTTGCATGGGCAGTTGTGGCCGCTCTATATCCAGCTAACGCGCATACTGAACGATTAACATCGTATCCGCATTATACAACAGTATTAAATCTTTAAGGTATTGAATTTCCAGTAACTTTAAAATAAATAAAAAAATTTGAGAACTTAAATAATATTTCAATTAATGTATATGGTATTGAAAATAAGCAAATTTTACCATTACAACTCGCTGATAAAAAGAGGAAGAGGCATATATATTTGTTATATACACAAGAATGCAATGCTATTGGACATTTTTCTCTGATAAAAAATTTAACTCGCCTCATCAGTTCACAGCTAAGCAAGACTGTTAATAAATTAATTAGTATATATATATATTTCGAGCAACGGTATCTTGTACTCAACGCAAAGCGACGATACATTGTAATGTTGACAACCGCGCGAGCGATCGAATAAACATCGAGGGCTTTGACACGACGATAAACACGGCGGTCATCGCACCCGAATATTTTCACAAAAGAAACGGACGAATCCTTTGTTCGTGCGTGGATGAAAAGGCGAAATTCGCACGCGACGACGGCACTCTTTCAAAGTATTAGAGATCGGTACGCGACATTTCTTTGCTACGCGAATTCGCGCAAGAGACGACCATCGACCAGTAAACCCGAGACACGATCGTACCATGTATTTACATCTGTAAAACTCCACGGCGAGGATTGCGAGGAAATAAACGAATTTGGCAATTTCATTATTGTAAACTATTCGTACAATTTATTTCGAATCCATCGCGAGTCACACGGACAGCGTGACGGTCTTAACAAGTGGACCTTCGAGCCGGATTCTTTATCCGGAATTAGCGATCAGTGTCCGGATCCAGAAGAGTCGGTGGTTTGCGCGGACCGCGTAAATCGAGAAACCAGACGAGCGGATTGAAGGAAGGAGGTCCGAATTGAGATGAAGCTGCCATCCACGGCACGAGACGGTGCAACCAGCTCTGGTCGGCCGGAGAGACGGACCTGCAGCCAGACCGGCGGACGCGGTGGACGAGGAGGCACGGACCGCAGCGGACAGGGTAAGCTGAGTAGTAGCTGCACCGAACTTTTTATTGTACGTCCGTTGGTGTCGGGATCGCTCAAAAATAGATAATTGTAACTAGACGCGACAAAGTAATATAAAGCATGACCACGTCTGCGGCACCTTCGATCGATTTAGCGGCGTTAAGAAAGCGTCGGTCCACCATAAAGGGCGCATGTACACGCATCGGGGCCTTCGCGAGCGGATTGCGGGCGGTAACGGAGGAATTGCGCGAGCAAGCAATCGAACGGCGAAACAAACTGAAGGGTTATTGGGACGAATACGATCGCATACAGTCCCAGCTCGAGGAAGCCGACGAGGCCGAATGCGCCGAGCGGGTGGTGTTCGAGGACGGCTATTATAATGTATTTGGAAAATTGTCACGAGCTATTAACGTTGGCGCGCCAGCCGGGCCGTCGCCGGTGCCGAGTGGAGAGAGCGGAGGCGAGCGGGGGGTTCACGCGAACATGCGCTTACCAAAAATAACCATACCGTCGTTCTCGGGAAAATATGAAGATTGGTTCCCTTTCGTCGACACCTTTAAGGGTTTAATACACAACAATCAGGAACTCCCGGGAATTCAGAAGTTCTAGTACTTAAAGGGATGTCTCACCGACGAGGCGAAGGCCCTCATCGCGCCCTTGGAGGTGTCGGATGAGAATTACGAGATCGCATGGACCACCCTGCACGAGCGCTATGATAACAAGCGTGTTATCGTGTACGAGCATATTCGCCTCATGTTAGAGTTACCGCAGATGCAACGCGAAACCGCGATAGGACTTAGAAATATTTGTAACGGGCTATCGCGACACTTGGGATCTTTGAAGGCGTTAAAGACGGGTGCGGAATCGTGGGATGTGTTATTAATTTATTTAATATGCGCAAAATTAGATTAGATCACACTTAAAGAATGGCACGCGTCACTGCCTGAGAACGAACTGCCCACGATGGAACAGTTCACGCAATTTTTGCGAAAGCGCAGCTGCATACTGGAGTCGATGTCGCATCGAGAGACATCGAGGCGTTATGACACGCGATCGCATACGAAGGGCGAGGGAAAAAGGCACGCGTTGCACGCTACCACGGCGAGAGGGAAATGCGCGTATTGCTGCGGCGATCACGCGATTTATTCGTGCGGGGCTTTCGCCGCATTGCCGATCCAGCAACGGATATTCGAAATTAGGAAGAGAATATTATGTCTGAATTGTTCGCGTTCCACGGCGCATCGGGCAGCGCAGTGTACGTCGGGCGGATGCAGGCGGTGCAGTTTGATGCACAATACGTTGCTGCATTTAGGAGAGTCGACAAATCGCGAGGCATCGGTGCCCGGAACGTCGACGGGCGATTCGACGGTGACATCATGCGAGGCGACGGCCTTGGTTACTCGACCAAGCATGAGCGGGGAGGACGGGTATGTGTTTTTGTCGACGGCGGTTAACGATGTGTTCGACAATAACAAAAGACAAAGAAAGGCGCGTGTCTTACTCGACTCCGGGTCCCAGGCTAATTTTATAACGCGAAAATTTGCAAGTTCGTTAAACTTGGTGACTCGGCCGGTGAACGTCACGGTAACAGGTGTCGGGAAAATGACAACACTGTCGACGTGTGTGACACGGCTCCGGCTGCGATCACGGACCGACTCGTTTGAGACGGAGATCGAGTGCATCGTGGCCGATGGAATAACCGATAAGATTCCCGCGAGCGTGATCGGGCGCGACAGAATATAATTACCAGCGGGAATCAAGTTAGCTGACCCGCAGTTCTATCAGCCCAGCGAGATTGATCTATTGATTGGCGCTGATCTTTTCTGGACGCTCATATGCGTGGGACGAATCGGGGCAACGAAAGGCCACCCTACCTTACAAAAAACTAGATTCGGGTGGATTTTGGCCAGCCGAGTCGGGGGCACGCCGAGCGTTGCCGCGCGCACGTGCGCGTCACATACGGTTGTCACAAGCCTCGAATTGAAGAATGCGATCGAGCGGTTTTGGCGGATCGAGGAGGCCGCGGGGCCGGGAATCGGCACAATTGACGAGCAGCGATGCGAATGAGAATTCGTCGATACCGTGACCACGGATTCAACGGGGAGATACGTTGTCAGCTTGCCCGTGAAGGAAGAATTATTGACGAGGATCGGACGATCGCGAGAAATAGCCATAAAACGTTTTTATAACTTAGAACGCAAATTGAGTCGGGATCCAGAGTTGAAGTCCGCCTACGGCAAGTTCATGCGCGATTACACATCGTTGGGTCATATGAGACGAGTTGACGATTCCGAGATAGAAAGGCCGGGAGCGGTATATCTACCGCATCACGGAATTTATAAATGCACGGACGGAAACGCGAAACTGAGGGTCGTGTTCGACGCGTCGTGTAAAACAAGCTCAGGAGTATTGCTCAACGACGCGCTGCAAAAGGGGCCTACAATCCAACAGGATTTAGCGTCTATATTACTTAGATTTCGAACCTTGACTTATGTATTTTCCGCCGACATAGTCAAGATGTATCGCCAAATTCGGGTGCGGGAGTCGCAGACTCACCTGCAACGTATTATTTGGCGCGATACACCGGGGTCTCCGATGCTGATGTGGGAGCTCCTCACAGTCACGTACGGGACGACATCCGCGCCGTTTTTAGCGATCAGATGCTTACAACATCTGGCGCGAAAATGCGCGTCGGAATGTCCATCGGGCTCGGAGCGAATTCTACGCGACTTTTATGCGGACGATTTGCTCACGGGAGCAATCACATTAACGGAAGCCAGAAAGATACGAGACGAAATCATCGAAATACTGCGGCGGGGGCATTTCGAGCTGAGTAAATGGTTGTCCAACAGCGACAAATTAATTCCGGACAACGAGATGCGGAGTCGCGATCCGGTTGCGTTCGGTGCCGACGTGGAGAGTAAAATCTTGGGGATACAATGGGATCCGACACGCGACGAATTCGGGTTTCGAAACAATTACATCGTGCGCGGCGGACGAATAACAAAACGGAGCATTCTTGCCGAGATCGCGAGCTTGTTTGACCCATTGGGTTTGCTGGGCCCGGTCGCAGTGATAGCGAAATTAATACTACAAGACACGTGGCAGTGCCAAATCGGGTGGGAGGAATCCGTTCCACAGAATATCCACCACAGATGGATCGCGTTTAAACAACAGTTATCGCATTTAGGAGAAATACGCGTGCCGCGGTGGGTGAGCAGCCGGGGGGCGCGCGGCATTGAGTTACACGGATTTTGCGATGCCAGCGAAAAGGCTTACGGGGCGTGTATTTACGCGCGAACAGTCGAGGAGACTACACGATTTAAAGTAGTTTTAATGTAAGTGTCGTAACGCGAAATTAGTATCTGAGAGTGATTATGCACACGCTGTTGATATCTGGCAGCGGTTTTCAATTAAAACGCTTGGCGAGTATAGTGATTTATATTTAAAAACCGATGTTTTGTTGTTAACTGATATATTTGAGAATTTTAAAGACAGCTGTATATCGAGTTATAAACTTGATCCAGCGTATTATTACACTCTACCAGGTTTTACGTGGGACGCGATGTTAAAACATACAGATATTAAATTCGAACTTCTTACTGATGTTGACATGGTTATGTTCATTGAGCGTGGTATACGTGAGGGCTTAAGCCAATGCTCTAGTAGATATGCTTGCGTTAATAATAAATATATGCAATCACATGATTCAACGAAACCATCAACGTATTTGATATATTATGATATTAATAATTTATATGGATGGGCGATGTGTCAACCACTACCATATGCTGAATTTTAATGGGTTGACAACGCTTCCACTTTCAATGTGATGAGCGTTCCTTTAGATTCGTCAGATGGTTACATTCTCGAGGTTGATTTAGAGTATTCGTAACATTTGCATGATGCGCACATTGACTTACCGTTCTGCCTAACGCGCGATAAGCCGCCCGGCAAGCGTCAGGACAAGCTCTTAGCAACCTTGTGCGATAAGAAACGTTACATCATTCATTATCGCAACTTGCAGCAATGTGCTCGTCACGGTCTTCGCATTACAAAAATACATCGCATATTACAATTGAAGCAATCTCCATGGCTTAAGGCGTATATAGAACTAAATACAAAATTTAGAACGATTGCTAAAAATGACTTTGAAAAAAATTTATACAAATTAATGAACAATGCAGTATTTGGCAAAACCATGGAAAATGTTCGTAATCATGTTGACGTTAGGCTTATAACACATTGGGAAGGTAGATTTGGTGCCGAGGCAATGATTTCAAAACCAAATTTTCATAGTCGCTGTGTCTTTGCTGAGAATCTGGTTGCGATTAAAATGCGCAAACTTGAGGTAAAATTTAACAAACCAATTTACGTTGGCATGTGTATTCTCGACATATCTAAAACATGTTTATATGAATTTCACCATGAGTATATGCGACCGTTATATCACGACCAATGTAAAATTATGTACACTGATACAGATAGTCTCATATATCACATTGAGTGTGAAGACGTTTACGAAAATATGAAACGCGACATTAATAAATTTGATACAAGTGATTATACATCTGACAATGTTTATGGTCTTCCACTTGTCAATAAAAAAGTACCAGGTTTAATGAAAGATGAAAACAACGGTGTGATTATGACGGAATTCGTTGAACTTAGAGCAAAAATGTATGCATTGCGAGTTAATGGTAAAAAGGATATAAAAAAGGTTAAAGGTGTTAAGAGTAATGTTGTCGCGAAGAAGATAACGTTTGACGATTACACGCAATGCTTACATGAGGAAATAGAAATGATTCGTCAGCAGACGTGTATACGATCCAAGCTGCATGAAGTGTATACTATACGTGAGGAGAAAACTGCTCTAAGTCCATATGATAATAAGCGATATATTGTTCCAGGTTCCATAGAAACTTTACCATGGGGACATTATAAAATATCATTATAAAAAATGTGTAAATAAATATTTCATGTTTCCATTAATTTTTATTTAAATAAAAAAATTTTTTATAAAACATTATTCTTGTGTATCCATGAATTGTGTGAATTATCAAATCCTAACAATTTTACATAAACTTTATTTTCACGTTTTCGCAGCACTTTTTTGACGAGGTATACGTCGTGATTTTTTACTTTGAGTAATTCATATTCATAGAATCCTTTAGCGATGTGTTTTCCATAAGAATCCTCTAAAGCAGCGTCTACAATGAGAGTTGTAGAGTCGCAACAACGGTCGTAGCACTTTTTATTTCCGGTCGTATCTGTAGTCTCTCGAGTTGGTTCAATTCCTATTCCAACGACTATATCGCTGAGACGGACCAATGAGAAGAGAGTATTATGTATGCATGTGTATATCATGATGTCTAGTGGGAAAAAAGGTGATACATGTCCGATCGCGAGCAAGTAGCAATCACGAGACACGACTATGGATGAATTTCAATACGAATATTTGGAGATGGATGACGAAGAAGAGATAATCGGAGAAATCTATCAAGCTGACCAAGTATCATCAGACGAAGTTGCAGCAACATTTATAATGTTGATAAGAAAGTCCAAGATGACTTGGACTTGATAGCGCTTGTTGAGAGCAATCCTAGACTTTATGCCAAAGGAAAAGCAGGCTACAAGAATGCACTAGAAAAAGAAATGGCATGGGTTTCTATTGGCAAAGCCCTAAAACATCCACTTAGTGGTAAGTGTCAGTTCTTTGAGTATACAGGTTATAGGTAAGATCATGCAATGTGCCACTGTTTATAAAAACATTCCATTGATTTCCTACAGGATCAGATGCAAAACATAGATGGGATACACTGCGAAATCTTTATAGTCGTGCAAGACGAGAAATTTTGTTATTAAAACAACAA
The DNA here is from genome assembly GCF_019399895.1 of Cardiocondyla obscurior. Lineage (NCBI taxonomy): Eukaryota > Metazoa > Arthropoda > Insecta > Hymenoptera > Formicidae > Cardiocondyla > Cardiocondyla obscurior. Next base: position 5,591,232 of record NC_091870.1, on the reverse strand, counting down.
CAAGGGCGATCAGGTTCAGGGGTAGATAATGTATCATACGAAAACTTGTTGACACCGCAAAGTTTGGCTATACATCAATTCATGGGTCATCTATATGTTGCACGAAAGTAAGTATTGCTTTTGATATTTATTTCATTCATTTTATTTGTATAATTCTTTCTAATTGTATAATTATTCTTTTATTTATTAAAAATTTTTTGTTGTAGGACAGTCTCTAATTACAACAAACATACATCATCTGCACCAGACTCTTTGTCTAGTTCTAAAAATATACTTCCTCTCAGAAATCTCTCCAAATCATTATTAACAAAGCGTTCACGACTATCTAGTTCAGATTCAGACAAATCGACATCATTACAAGATTTGTCAGTAGACTCTCCCATTTGTAAAGAAAACTTGGTTACCAACATTTTAAATAGTAAGTGATCAAATTTTCCACAGAAAACTTAACTTTTGATTAGAAATACTTCTAACATTTCTTTAAAAATTTCAGATAATAAGAGTATTGATAGTTTTGCAAGTGATAATTACACATTCAGAGTACCTGCTTTGGATATAAAAAGAAAAAAGACAGATGTTGAAATAGAATCTGTGATTAAAGAAACGTTACAATCAATATCAGCAGCTTGCTCAGCTTTGCCAACATTTCTGAAAGCATCTTCCAAGGCAGGCACAGAAGAAGAAAATTTAATGTCATTTTTGTCACTTGGATTTAAACGTGTACCTGCAGAACAGAAAATAAGATGTATGATCCAGATGTTAGAAGTACTGGAATCATTTCAACAAAAGTAATTAATTATTTAATTTTATTATTTCTTTTTATTTTTAATTTTATTTTTATTTTTATTTTATTATTTTTCTTTTATGCAATAATGTGATGCAAAACGCATAGTATTAATAAGACTGCGTAAATTAATTTTGTTGTGTGCTGTTTGAGACGGAACGGCGATGGTTTTATGCCGATGTATGGAAGGATGGTGCCAAATGATTTGGCGAAATAAATACATCTCGTCTCATGGGAATTGTACGTTCCGTTTTATTCCTCTCAATAATAACAGAGAGATTGGCGCGACCGTGATTCGTGAAATGATGGCCCGTCGTAGATGACCGCGCGCGGAGACCAAAACCGCCTCGTTTTACAAATAGCGTTTTAATTGTACCAAACTGATGTTAGATTATCGCGAGAAACAAGACGTCTGATCTTACCGCTCTCCGCTACATTTTATATTAGGAGTCCCCCCCCTTGTCGCACTCCTCATCTCGCCGCTATTTTGAATTTCGCGTTTTCTCAACGTTTCTGTAGAAGGTTATACGCGTCTTACAAACATGGATATTTATTTTTCGACGGGCATCGAGTCTCTGTTAGATGCTGCGTTAGCCTCTGTTTTTGACTTTCAATTTTATCGCTATTCGGTTTATAAATTTAACTCCGCGGTCGCCAACATCCCGCCCCCCTTGAAGAGTCGTTCTTCAATAGTCAAATTTGCTGAATTGATTAGTACAATTATCGTTACATTCGCGTTATTACTCAGACACGCCCGTGACATTAATTTATGCTCGCGCGATCGTCGGTTCGTCCGTCTCGAGCGGGAGCACCGCAAGTCTGGCTGTGGCTCGCTTGATTTCTCCCTTTCCGGTGGTCAGCGTTGCGGCTCGCACCACTCCGTCCGCGCCCGGGTGCGTCTCCTTGACTCTGGCCAGAATCCATTGCAATGGTCCCAATCCCGGTTGTTGCACGAGCACCAGCTGTCCCGCCGCTATCGGTACGCCCCTGCTCGCGGTCCATTTCGTGCGCTGGATTAGAGTGTGTAAGTACTCCTCGCTCCAACGCTTCCAAAAATGTTGGCGGAGCTGTTCCACTCGTTGCCACCGCACCAAGCGCCCCTCCGGCAGATGGGTGATATCTGGAACAGGAAAGCTACACAGAGCCGCACCAACCAAAAAATGACCCGGCGTGATGCAACTCAGATCGTTCGCGTCTGCGCTAAGTGGCGCGAGTGGCCTCGAGTTTAAAATGGATTCAATCTTGCATAGTACCGTTGTGCATTCCTCAAAAGTTAGATGCGCTTGTCCTACCACGCGGTTTAAATGTGTCTTTGCCGACTTGACTGCCGCTTCCCACAAACCGCCAAAGTGCGGCGCGTAGGGCGGAATAAATTTCCAGTTAATTCCACGCTCACTAAGAAATTCGCGAATTATGGGCTCGGTTGTTTCGCTCCGCACGAATTCAGCCATCTCTTTTATTTGCTTGTCCGCGCCTACAAAGGTTCTCCCGTTATCTGAATACACGCATTCGGGTCGTCCTCGTCGCGACATAAATCTTTTGAACGTTGCGAGAAAGGCCTCCGCGGTCAAATCGCTCACGAGCTCCAGATGCACCGCCCTGACGGTAAAGCAGACGAAGACTGCAATGTACGCCTTCGTCAGCTTAGCATTGCGTCGTTTATGCTCTTTCACAAGGATTGGGCCGGCATAGTCGATGCCGGTGTATGTAAACGGTCGCGATACATTTACTCGCCTCGCGGGCAGGTCTCCTAGTATGGTTTGAGACAGTGTCGGAGCGCATTTAAAACAAATCATACACTTTTTTATTACATTGCGTACCGCCGAGCGGGCCGCGATCGGCCAAAATCGCTGGCGGACCATCGCGAGTGTGGTCTCGGCACCAGCATGCAGCGCATTAACATGTTCGGCTCGTATAATGCGCGTTGTTAATTCGTTTTTTCTTGGCAGCAGTATCGGATGCCGCGCGTCGAAAGGAATAGTCGCATTCCTTAGTCTTCCACCTACACGGATTACCCGTTCTTCGTCCATGAACGGCGTTAGAGTTCTAATATCGCTTCGCCTCGGTAATTCCTTACCCTCACTCAATTTTCGATATTCTGCGGGAAACGCGTCACGCTGTACGCATCTCACTATAGCATGTAGTGCGCCTCTTAATTCCACCGGTGTGATATTTACGGTCGCGGGTCTGTCGCGCTTCGCTGTTATCACACGCCGGCAATACGTGACGATTCGCATTATTCTGCTCAGGCTAGAAACTCTTTCTAAGAGTGCCTGCATCGGACCCCGCTCGACCGTGGCCGCCGCGACGATCACATTTCTTTGCTCCGGTATCTCCGCAGGGGGGAGGTTTATTTTATTTTTCGGCCACTGGCTCTCGCTCGCACGCAAAAATGTCGGACCGCTCCACCATATCGACGCGTCTGCTAGCTCCCCGACGTTCGCTCCACGCGATAAAATATCCGCTGGATTTTGTGCCGAAGGCACGTGCCGCCAGCTGTCAACTCGAGTCACGCGCTGGATCTCGCCGACGCGGTTCGCGACGAACGACTTCCACCTCCGCGACGTCGACGAAATCCACTGCAACGCGATGGTGGAGTCCGATCACAAAACTATTCTTTCTTTCTTAAACTCTAGTGCTTCGCGCGTTTTTTCTACTAATTTCGCCAGGAGTAATGCCGCGCTAAGTTCGAGTTGCGGCAACGACACGGCCCTAACCGGCGCGACACGCGATTTTGCCGTTAACAATGTGATACGGTGCTGTCCGTCCGCCGTGCTCGTCCGCACGTATAGGCACGCACCGTACGCGCGCTCGCTCGCGTCGCAAAATCCATGCAATTGTACTTCACGTGCACTCGCGGCGCCCACCCACCGCGGAACTCGCATCCCCTTTAATTGAGGCAATCGCTCTCGGAATTCCGTCCACCGTCGATGGAGATCCGGCGGCAGTGTCTCGTCCCACTCGATTTTCGTCTGCCAGGTTTCTTGCAGGATTAATTTTGCCTGTACTATTAATGGCCCTAATATTCCGAGCGGATCAAATAACCTGGCAATCTCTGCGAGAACCGCGCGCTTCGTAACCCGTCCCCCTTGTGCCTCGTCGGTCGGCTCAATCGCGAATTCATCCGTCACCGGATCCCACCGGATTCCCAAGATTCTACACTCTCCGTTGTCCGCCAGCGACGATATCCCGTCACCCGGCAATCCGTCGCGCGGTAGCAGCGCCTCGTGATTCGCCATCCACTTGCTTAATTCGAGCCTGCCTCGCTTCAAAATCTCTCCGATCTGATCACGGACGCGCGTCGCTTCGATCAATGTATTCGCGCCAGTTAGCAGATCGTCGACGTAAAAGTCTCGCAGCATGTGTTTCGATCCGACCGGCCACTCTCCGACGTGCCGTTCCGCCAGGTGCTGCAGGCACCGGGTCGCCAGAAACGGCGCCGACGTCGTCCCATAAGTCACCGTGAGCAACTCATACGTTTGCAGCGGATCGTTCGGAGATTCACGCCACACAATGCGTTGTAGATGCGTTTGTGAGGCGTGCACGCGTATCTGTCGGTACATCTTGACCACGTCCGCCGAAAAGACGTATCGCCAGAGTCGGAACCGAATTAATATCGATGTCAATTCCTGTTGTATCGTCGGTCCCTTTAGAAAGGCGTCGTTCAGCGAGTTTCCCTTACTTGTTTTGCAAGACGCGTCGAATACAACTCGCAATTTGGCTCCCGCGTTACCGCCCTTGCACACGCCGTGATGCGGCAAGTATACAGCGCCCGGTTTGTCAATTTCGCGGGATTTTATTATGCGCATATGCCCGAGGTTTGCATACTCGGTCATGAATCTGACGTATGCCTGCCTGAACTGCCCGTCTCGCGCCATTCGCTTCTCTAAGTTGCAAAATCGCCTGATGGCGATATCCCGCGAACTCCCCAGTGACGCAAGCGCGCCCGCCCTCACCGGAAGTTGGACGGTATATCTTCCGGACTCGTCGGTTTCCACCGTGTTCATGAAATGCTTCTCGCATTCTACCTCGGTCGCCAATTCACACCGGGTCTCGGTAACCTCCTCGAGTTCCCAAAATTTGCTTAGGCTGTCATGCAGCTCCGCGTTGTTCACCGACGCGTGCAACGCGCAGACCCCCGGAGACTCTCGCGCGTCGCCTAAACGCCCGGCCAGCACCCACCCCATCCGCGTCCGTTGAAGCGTTGAATGTTCATGCGTGGCCCGCACTTGCCCCACGCATAACATTTGCCAAAACAGCTCGGCGCCGATTAGCATATCAATGTCGGCGGATTTGAAAAACTGCGAGTCCGCCAATTGAATGCCCGTCGGAATTCTGACGGCATCGCGCCGCAGTGTTATGGCAGGTATTCGACCGGTAATACGCTCGGTTACGACGCATTCTATCTCCGCGCTAAAGGAGCTGGTGCGCGATCTAATTTTCACCCGAGTTACATGTGTGGATCGCGTCGTTAATTTTCCGACACCCGTGATAGCCAAGTTTACCGGCCGTAAGCGTAAACACAGAGCTCTCGCGGCTTCGCTCGTGATAAAATTAGCCTGCGATCCCGAGTCTAGAAGCGCTCGAATTGGCCGTCGCGTGTTGTTCTTGTCGAACACATATATTAACGCGGTGGACAGAAAAACGCTCGTCGTACCTCTGTCGCGTCCACCGCGCGCCACCAGAACGGTAGAATCGCCCTACGCCGCCCCAGATACAATCGTCGACTCCCCGCGGCCCCCCGCGGTCCCATCGGCCCCGCCGGTCGCGCCCCGACTCAGATGCAGCAACGAGTTGTGCTTTCCCCCGCACTTTCTGCAGGCGCCCGAAAGACATTGCGCGGCTCTATGGGCCGCGGAACGGAGACAGTTCAGGCAGAGCTGTCTTTTTCTAATTTCCGCGATGCACTGACCCACGGTCAGACCGGAGAAACTTTGGCAGGCATATACCGAATGCTCGCCTCCGCAATAGGAGCATCCGTCCCGGCTTGTTGTCGCGTGTAACGCTTGGCGTCGACCCTCACCGCGCGCGGACGGGCGCGCGTCCCCGCGCTTCTGGGTGATCGCGTCCTTCCTCGGCATCGCCTCCAGCATCCTACCGCGTTGCGCCAGGAATTCCGTAAATTCCTTTACTGTGGGCAGCGACGAATCCGCCAATGACGCATGCCACGCCCTAAGTGTCACGCTGTCTAATTTCGCGCTCATCAAATATACGATTACATCGTCCCATTTGTCCGAATCGCGATCCAATGCCTTTAAAGCTCGCAAGTGACGCGACAAGCCGTCGCATAGCTGTCTGATTTCGTTCGCGCCTTCCCTTTATATTTGTGGGAGATCCATCATCGCCTTAATATGCGTATATACAATGACGCGTTTATTGTCGTATCTCTCGCGAAGGATCTCCCAAGCTAATTCATAATTGGTGTCCGATACTTCCAACGCATCTACAATGCCCCTTGCTTCTCCCGACAACGCCGCTCTCAAGTATTGAAATTTTTATACCATCGGAAGCGACGCGTTTTGATGTACAATGTTCATGAAGGTGTCGTGGAACGGGAACCACTCGTCATATTTCCCACTAAACGTCGGCAGATTAATTTTGGGAAGACGGACATTCGACATCGCGCCCACCGCTCCGGAACCGGCTGATCCGCCCTCGCTCAGCGCCGGCGACGCGGAAGGCGGCCCCGAGCCCGAGCCGGCTCCGAACCGTTTTAATATTTGCGATATTCTAGAGCACAGGCTATAGTATGCGTCCTCAAAAACCTCGCAATCTCGCCCCTCGCGTTCATCAAGATCCTCAATTCGCATTTGTAGGGCATTGTATTCGTCCCAATGTACATTCAACCTCTTACGACGCTCCTCTAATTGAAACTGGACGTCGTCGTCCAGGGTTCCGATGCCACTCACATAATTTTCTATGCGCGTACTCGCTCCTTTCACCGTTCCACGACGCCTTTTATATTGCGCTAATGCGCTCGCGTTTGCCGCACTCAACCCCGGCTCGCCCGCGGATGCACCGGATCCGCCGCCGGTCGACCCTTCGGTCGTCGACATTATTTAAATGATATTAATGAACCCTTACCGCCTATCGCTCGCTAAATTTTCCTTGATTCTCGCGTATGATTTTCGCGTCGACAACTCTACTCCGCGGAGTTGCCACGCTTACAATTTCGAAAGTTTTAACAATAAGGTTGGTGCTGAACTCTGTGCAACTTACCGCTTCGTCGTTGTCCAGCTCAGTTGGTGACCTTTCGGAATCCTCTTCGACGATGGCCTCCGGTTCTCCCGGCGTGTCCTTGGTCCACACGGATCCACCCCAGCAATCTCGATCGCCTTCCCGGATAGCTATCCGGCTCGAAGGACCATTTTCATGTTTGAGACGGAACGGCGATGGTTTTATGCCAATGTATGGAAGGATGGTGCCAAACGATTTGGCTAAATAAATACACCTCGTCTCATGGGAATTGTACGTTCCGTTTTATTCCTCTCAATAATAACAGAGAGATTGGCGCAACCGTGATTCGTGAAATGATGGCCCGTCGTAGATGACCGCGCGCGGAGACCAAAACCGCCTCGTTTTACAAATAGCGTTTTAATTGTACCAAACTGATGTTAGATTATCGCGAGAAACAAGACGTCTGATCTTACCGCTCTCCGCTACATTTTATATTAGAGTCCCCCCTTGTCGCACTCCTCATCTCGCCGCTATTTTGAATTTCGCGTTTTCTCAAAGTTTCTGTAGAAGGTTATACGCGTCTTACAAACATGGATATTTATTTTTCGACAGGCATCGAGTCTCTGTTAGATGCTGCGTTACCTCTGTTTTTGACTTTCAATTTTATCGCTATTCGGTTTATAAATTTAACTCCGCGGTCGCCAACATGCAATAATGTGATGCAAAACGCATAGTATTAATAAGACTGCGTAAATTAATTTTGTTGTGTGCAATAATGTGATGCAAAACGCATAGTATTAATAAGACTGCGTAAATTAATTTTGTTGTGTGCAATAATGTGATGCAAAACACATTGTATTAATAAGATTGCGTAAATTAATTTTGTTGTGTGCAATAATGTGGTGAAAAACAGATTGTATTAGTAAGACTGCATAAATTTTGTGTTATACAAATTACTGTTTTATTTTTAAACATATTTCACAATTACAATCGTTTACATACATATATATTTATATTTTTTTTACAACTTAATACATATACATTTATAAATTATATAAGAATTATAAATAACGCACAGAAATAATATAAAATAAAAATAAAATTCTTCTTTTTGTTCTTTTTTTTTTATTTAATAACATATTGCATGTCTTACGAAGGAATATTAATCTTATAACCTTTTAATGCTTTATCAAATTGCCAGTCAACTGCCCCACTGTCATAAAATATTCTCGTAGTGTGTCTCGCTGAGCACTTGAACTGAAAGTAGCTCGATTTGAGCTAACTTGATTAAAATGCACAATGTGTGATCCCAATTCTTCTCCATTGCGCCATTGTCCTGGAATAACAATGCCACGATCTTCCTGGTCCACAAAATATGGTGGACAATACTTATATTTATTAGAGGACATAATATAGTTGTGCAAAACAACAACGGCAAGCACAATTTTATGGGCAGTTTTTTCCTTGCATTGAATAGATCTCCTTAAAATTCTCCATCGAGAAACCAAAATTCCAAAAGCATTTTCAATAGTTTGTCTTGCTCTGGATAAGCGATAATTAAAAATTCGATGTGAATCACTAATCAAGGATTTTTTTGGATATGGTCTCATGAGATATTTTTTAAGTGGAAATGCTTCGTCTCCTATCAAAGTACAGGGCAACAAAATTGTTGTACCAGGTAATAATTTTGAAGGTGGAATGTCTGCTGTATCACATTCCAAACTTTGACCGAAATTACTGTTTGCCCAAATTCCACCATCACTGTTAGAGCCTATAAAACACAATTTCAATTAATTATTGCATTCAATACATAAGAAGACATGCTTGAAATGCATATTACAAATATTTGTTACCATAGTTACCAACATCAATCCATATAAATTTATAATTGGCATCACAAATTGCTATCAGTACAAAACTAAAAAATCTTTTATAATTATAATGTAAAGAATTGCTGTTTGGTGGAGTTTGAATGCTGATATGCTTTCCATCCAGTGCACCTATGCAATTAGGAAAATTCCATTTGTTCCAAAATTCATCGATTACCTTTACCCATATCTTTTGCGAAGGTTTCGGTAAATATTGTGCATTAAGTGCTTGCCAGATTGCATTGCATGTTTCATGTATAATTTTGTGTACAGTTGATTTGCCAATTCGGAACACCCATGATTTTGATCTGGCACTATCACTATGAGCAAGAAATCTGGAACAATATAAAAATACTATTCAACAAATATTCAATAATATAAGTCAAATTAATTCAAAAAAATTGTAATACGTTACTTCATTTACTTACAAAAGAGTCATGGCTACTCGTTCATTCACTGAAATAGGTGTTCGTATACTTCTTTTCGTGAGCAAAGGCCTAACGAGATGGCATAAATGATCATATTGGGCAGGTGTCATTCGTGTCATATTAAAGAATTCTTCATGATCTGTCTCGTACGCTTCTTTGAACTGATTATTAAAAAATCCCAAATTACTTCTGGTTCTATTTATGGGTCTTACCCACCATCTCCTTTTACACCTTTTTTTTCTTAGGTATAAATATATTGATGTTAAGTGAATATATACACTTAATAATAAACTATTACAAAAAGTAGCACGCAAATCCATATTTTTAACCAACAGATAATCAACGAGTTCTTCATAAATTCGGTTTGCGCCATTCGCGATACAGAAATAACCTTTCACTATCATGCACACATGCGCGAAAGTTCTGTTTTCTGATTGGTTATTATTAACGACTTGTAACAAGCTATTGTAGACAAGCATCATCACATACGACTCTGCGACTTCAAGACTACGACCTAAGTAAACTTCACTACGACCGCATTGTAAACGAGGAATTACAAGTACGTTGCGGGATTAGTTTTCCGCACTTTGATGATTTTAAACACTTCGGTAGTCCAATTCGGTGTATAACCTTTTTCAAATAATGTTTTAAACTTGCTTATGCGTACCAAATCATCCACCTTAAATCGCGCTTGAGCTGCGATCTTTATACGGCTGTACACCGTTGCCAAGAGTTTGTTCGCGTTTTCTGGAGTAACGTCGACAGGCCGCATGCCGATAGTTCGATGTCTTCGCATGTTATAATTCAAAACAAGCTGTTGCAGTGAATCGATCCATTTATAATTTCCATTGAGCGTAAATATTTTCCACATATCATTTTTATGCGTTCGGTTAAACCGCTCGACAACTGACGCTTTCATTATGGAGTATGTGGAATAGTGATTAATACCATATTTCTTTAACAAATTCTGCACATTTCCATTATAAAATTCTTTACCCTTGTCAGTTTGAAAATTATTTGGGCATCTTGCATTATCTCGAAGTATCTTTGCAATCACCATGGCAACTTCGATACCGCTCTTCGTCTTCAATGGCATTGCCCATGCGTGCTTACTCAGCACATCGATAATTGTTAGTATGTAGTAGTAGCCTTTGTTGACATGTGTATATGGGCGCATCTCAACCAAATCAGCTTTCCATAAGTCATCATATCCATGCACTATGACATGCCTCCGAGAAAAATTTCTTCTTGCTGGAGTATGCAATTCGTTTATCAACTGCCGCTTCTCAGAGCTTATTTTTTCAGACATGTTAGAGCTTTGAGATTCACTGCACTATTAATTCTGCGATAATGATAACGGTGACGGCGACGGCGACGGCGACGGCAGCGGCAGCTGTTTAATTCTGTTCACCGCGAATAAATTTATTACGAAGCGTGTTTACCACAACCTGCAGACTACTCTGTAGTATTTCTATTTTCTTATTCAGCTCATCTAGTTGATCTTTTAAAATGCTAACATTCTGTTGAACATATCGCTTATTGGTTGCATCGATATCATCCGTAGGTTCCGCCACACGTATAATTTTACGCGATCTCGCATCATAATCGGCGGATATTGTACAAAAAGCGTTATCACAAACAAAATTTCTAACTAATGCATTATATTGATAATAATCGACACCACTTCCTTCTCCTTCTCCACCAAGCAATGCTCCAAACTTGTTGATCGGCATTTCAATGTTAAATGAATGAATTACATATGCATACTTCAATTTATGATAAGTCCAGCCTCGCGAAGTTATTCGATAATTGATAAAATCTCAATATCGTGAGCGTTATGGCCTGCATTACGTGAAGCTTCGAGTAATCGAAGTCGATCCACAAGCTCGTTTGGATCGTTCCAATGAATGTAATCAATTTTGTTATCATTTAATATCACAGTGCTTGGTATGCCTTGTCCAACTTTTTTATCCAATAATGGAGCGATTATACTTTTGTACTTGTGACCTTTGTTACTCTTTACTTGATTTTACTCACTGTAATCGAGTTTATAAGCGTTTGTTGACAAAAGTATACTTTTATAATACTGTTTATCAATATCCGTGTAACTGCTTTCATTGGGAAATTTCATAAAAATTAATTCGTAAAGTCCTACCGTCCCAGAATACTTTTTACCATCTATGAATATATCATCGTTTTTATCCAACTCAATACGTTTGCTACCAATCATGGTTCCACTATCGTTGAAATATACTCCATAAACACTATCGATGTTAACAGATTTTTTGCCACTCAGTACAGCACCTAGATATTTCTGTCCTAATGATCCATAATGAGTCTGAAGAATTTTTCAACCATCAGTTGTTTGACTCTGTTGTTGAATAGATGTTACCAGCTGTTCAGTATCCACGGACTTAAACATTTCATCGATGGAATTAGCGTGTGAAAATTTATGTGATAAATTTCGCTGACCTGCAGTTTTAGATGTCTCATTTAATGTATGTAGATCGGTGTTTGATCGTTTCAACATTGAAGATGTTGCGTTTACACGTTTCGGAGTTGATGTCGTTATTGAAGATGTTGCGTTTACACGTTTCCGTTTTAGTGCCGATCTGTTATATTATTTTTCTTCAGATAATGATATCGGAGACGGGGAGATTGACCGCTTATGTTTTGGTGTCGACACTTCTTCTTCTCCAGAGTAATACAGTTCATTCTTCGGTATAACTGATTCGGCTTCGTTGTTTACAACGGTGTTTTCCACAATTTGTTTCAAAGGTTCGACAATGGGTTTTGTTCGGAACGAAATTAAACGCGCTTATTTATCGTCTCTGTACACCTGTGCGAGAGATCCGCGGTGGCTCGCTTTGTTGTCGAGCTTCGGCACCGAGCGAATATTTAGATCGCTTCGGCCGCCCTTGATCGAGTTATCGCCGGATCGCTCCGGTTTTGGCGAGAATCTTGTTGTCAAGACGGAGCGGTCTGGCGGCCGACCCTGGGCGGCCCGGCGAGCGGAGAGGGTCTCTCGATCGGGAAGAATCTCCCGATCGATCGACGGTCCCGTCAGTCGCACTAGTACTCGCGAAAGATCCAGATAATCGTAGCTTGCGTTGTTATCCGTTTGAACTTTCGTTTTCAACTTAGGCTGTCGCTTGCAGCAAAAGAATACGACGCGAATCCGTCGCGTATCGCATGTCAAAAAACCTACTGTAAATAGTCTCGTTGTAAATAGATCGTGCTCGTCCAAATTTAGATTTACATTTATTGAAATCCCGACTCATTCTCCGTTTCTTGCGGCCGCCAAAAAAAGGGTGGAAATCGCTTGTTTCTTCGGAGAAAGGCATTATTAATTCGCGGAAAGACTGCGCCGATTTCTAGTATTGAACATTGGTCCTTCGAGCCGGATCCGAGAACGTGAATTAGCGACTGTGCGCAGTGCCGTGTGTTAGCAAAAGAGAAAGAGAATGAGCTTGGAGCTCGACGGTCTCGTTCGCGCCCAGGGCGAACTGCTTGGGCGGATTAGTCGGGCCTACGACAATCTGCGGAAGGCGGGCGCGGCTAAGACGACGCTCGGGTTGTTGAAGGCGCGTCTGAGTGGCCTTGAAAGCAACTGGTCAAAATTCGAGGCCAACCATCAAAAGATCCTCAGTTCTATAAAAAAGGACGAGGATCTCGACTATCTCAAGCAAGGAACATTAGCGACCGCCGAGGAAGCGTTCCTAGACCAGAGAGCAATCTTCTTGGATCTTTTGCGATCCTACAAGGCCAAGGAGAAGGAGACGGGAACAAAGGAGACGGAAGGGGCTAAAGCAGCATGCCGAGCGGCGCGAACGCAAATCCAGGTGCCGACCTTCTCCGGAAGGTATGAGGATTGGCCAGCTTTCCGGGACCTGTTTTCTTCGGTCGTCATCCACGATAAAACGTTGTCGCCAGTGGAGCGGCTCCACTTCTTGAAGACGTCTCTGAAGGGTGAGGCCGAATTACTAATCCGTCACGTTCCGGTGACGAACGCGAACTTTGAACGGTCGTGGAAGCTTGTCACGGACTATTACGACAAGCCCCGTCATCTCGTCCGCGCGTATCTCGACAACTTTCTAGCCGTGCCTAAACTGAAACGCGAATCAGCTGAGGATCTCCGCCAGCTATTCCACACGCTGCGTTCGACCGTAAATTCACTCGAGAGTATTGGCCGGCCTATTTCGAGTAGCGAGGATTTGTTCGTGCACCTCGCCGTCAATTTGCTCGATCCGCAGACGCGCCGTGAGTGGGAACAAACAATCAACGAATCCAACACGCCGCCGGAGTACGCGACTCTGGAAACGTTTTTAGAACGCTGTCTCCACACGCTGGAGGCAGTCGCCGTGACTAAAAACGAGAGCGCGATATCGCGACCGGCCGGCGCCGCGGCCAAGCAAACGCGAAACCACGCTGCTCGAAAAACGGAAGCTAAGCCGGAGAAAAAATCGGGCCGCTGCGCGCTCTGCACCCGGGATCACTTCCTTCTTTTCTGCGAGGAGTACCGGAGGAAGAGCCCTGCCGAGAAACTGGCTGTGGTCCGCGATCGCAAGCTGTGCCTAAATTGCCTCGGGCAGCACCAAGTCTCGGCGTGCGAGTCGAAAAAGAATTGCGCGGCGTGCGGCTCGCGCCACCATTCGAGCGTTCACGACGTGTGTCGCGTAGAGGAGGCGTGCGTCACGAGTCAAGCGGCGGGCGGTTCGCGCGCGCGAGTATCCGCCGTATTGTTGGCAACCGCGCGGGTTTTGGTGACCGATCGCTTCGGTAAGCAGCACCTTGTTCGCGCTCTGATCGACCAGGGCTCCGAGTGCTCCATGATTTCGGAGCGGCTCGCGCAGCGGCTGAGAGTAGAGCGAGCTCCCGCCGCCGTCTCGGTCTTCGGTATCGGTGGCAGCAAGGCAGCGATGTCGCATTCCTGCGTGCAGATCTCCGTCTCCCGACGCACGAACGGCCCTGCTCTGCGCGTGAAGGCCTTCGTACTTCCCCGGTTGACGGCTTACGCCGGGAAGCTGGATTCGCCTGTCGGACCGTGGCCTCATCTTCTCGGATTGGAGCTGGCCGATCCCGAGTACGCCGCCGCGGACGCCGTGGACCTCCTATTCGGCGCGGAGGTATTTGCTTCGATTATTCTGCCGGGTCTGAAGAAAGGTGGCCCGTCGCATCCGGTTGCTCAAAATACAAGCCTCGGCTGGATATTGTCGGGTCAGGTGGGCGATTCGCTGCACGAATCCGCCCCCCGCGCTCCTTTCAATGCCGGATTGACGACGAGCTTATGAGCCTGGTGAGAGGCTTCTGGGCGCAGGAAGAGCTGGGTGCTGCTCGGTTGGCCCCGTCTGCAGAGGATGAATCGTGCGAACGCCACTTTCGCGAGACGCATTCTCGCGCGCCCGACGGCCGGTATCGCGTTCGACTGCCCTTCCGGCTCCCACTGCCCGACTTTTCCGGTACCAGGCGGCTGGCATTGCGGATGCTCGAGCAGACCGAAAGGAAGTTTCGTCGCGATCCGAAGTTTCAAGAAGCTTACCGCGACTTTATGCATCAGTACGAGCACCTGGGGCATATGACCGTCGCGTGCGACGACGCCGAGGCGACGAGCCAGCCGTGTTATCTTCCGCACCACGGCGTGCTGCGGGAATCTAGCGCTACCACGAAGCTGCGGGTGGTTTTCAACGGCTCGGCTCTCGGATCTTCTGCTGGATCCTTGAATCAGTTTCTCATGACTGGTGCGAACCTGCTGCCTGCTCTGGCAGATGTACTTCTGCGGTGGCGACGTCATCGATTCGCCGTGGCGGCGGACATTGAGAAAATGTACCGCCAGATCGACGTCGACTCCCGCGACCGCGACTTTCAGCGGATCCTTTGGAGGGGCAATTCGGAGTCGGAAATTCGCGAATTCCAGCTGAATACCGTGACGTACGGGCTCTCCTGCGCTCCGTTCCTGGCGATTCGCACTCTTCGGCAGCTGGCTGACGACGACGGTACTGCTTGGCCGTTAGCGGCAGCAGCCTTGATCAAGGACACCTACATGGACGATGTCCTCACCGGGGGGCCGACCATCGAGGCCGCCCGGGAAATTCGGTTGCAGCTTACGCTACTCTGCAGGGCGGGCGGATTCCCCCTGCGAAAGTGGTCGGCCAGCGATCCGGCTATTTTGGACGGCATCAGCGACGAGGACCTGCTACGTCGAGAGCCACTTTGGTGGCTCCCTTCCGAGGGGCACCTCACCTTGGGCCTTCGGTGGCTCCCGTGCCGCGATAGCTTCTCCTTCGCCGCTCCGCGGCTGCCTCTGGAGATTATTTCGCGACGTTCCGTGCTGTCGCTCGCGGCACGGATGTTCGATCCGTTGGGCTGGCTGGCTCCCGCCACTTCCTTGGCGAAGATTTGGATCCAGTCGACTTGGCTTTTGGGCATCGATTGGGATGCGCCCCTCCCGGAGGCGCACGCTCTTCGCTGGAGGTCGTACCACTCGGAGATGTCGATCCTGGAGGACATTCGCGTGTCGCGATGGATGGGCTGCGGGGAGGCCGAGACAACGTCAGTCCTCCACGGTTTTGCTGATGCGTCGGAGCGAGCTTTCGCTGCCGTCGTGTACCTGAGGTCCGCGGCCCCCTCCGGCGAGGTCAAGGTTCGGCTGCTCGCAGCCAAGACA
The DNA here is from genome assembly GCF_019399895.1 of Cardiocondyla obscurior. Taxonomy (NCBI): domain Eukaryota; kingdom Metazoa; phylum Arthropoda; class Insecta; order Hymenoptera; family Formicidae; genus Cardiocondyla; species Cardiocondyla obscurior. The sequence continues at coordinate 5,575,311 of NC_091870.1, read as the reverse complement.
AAAGTCGCGCCCCTGAAGCCCGTTACGCTGCCCCGACTTGAACTGTGCGCTTCCGCGCTTCTCGCTAAATTTACCGCCCATTTGCGCGAGGTTTTATGTTTAAGAGAACCTCCGGTCCTCTGGTCAGACTCCACAGTAACGCTGGGCTGGATCCAGGGTCATCCGAGCCAATGGAAAACGTACATCGCCAACAGAGTCAGCGAAATCCAGACGTCGGTCCCTGATGCAATTTGGAGGCACATTCCAGGCCGCGACAATCCGGCGGATTGCGCTTCAAGGGGCCTCCTTCCGGCCGAGCTGCGGGATCACGGGCTTTGGTGGACCGGTCCCTCCTGGCTGTGCCGAGCTTCGGAGGAGTGGCCCGCACCGGGAAGCGCCGCGGAGCCGTCTGACCTGCCAGAGCGTCGGACTCATGCTCACGTATCTCGTGCCGGCGACGCGGGAGCCCCCGAGGACGAGATGTTAACGCGCTTTTCGGATCTGGGGAGACTCTGCCGAGTCACTGCGTGGTGCCTTCGCTGGCGCTCTTGAAAAATGCCGACGACCTTGGAGCCCGCCCGGCTGAGGTTCCTCACCGCCGAGGAGCTCGAAGAGGCCCGACTCCGCTGGATGCGAGCCGTGCAGCGTTCGCACTTCCCCGAGGAGCTTGCGTCGCTGGGGTCCGGCCGGCCGGTGGCGCCCCGCGGAGGGCTCGATAAGCTCAGTCCGTTCCAGGACGAGCGAGGACTGCTGCGGGTGGGCGGCCGCTTGGCGAACTCCGCTCTTCCGTATGATCGCAGGCACCCGGTGATCTTGCCGTGCGATTCCCACTTGACTCGGCTTGTGGTAGAGGCCTGTCATCGCCGCGTCTTGCACGGGGGCGTTCAGTTGACTCTGAGCGCCCTCCGTTTAGAATTCTGGGTTCCTCGGGGGCGATCCTTAGTTAAAAGAGTATTATTTCGTTGCGTGACTTGCGTCCGTTGGCGCGCATCGTCCCCTCAACCGCTGATGGGAAACCTTCCCTCTCCCCGCGTCACCCCTTCGCGTCCCTTCCTCCATACGGGTTTAGATTACGCCGGGCCCGTCTGGCTCCGGTCCGCGAGGGGTCGAGGGCAACACGCGAGTAAAGGTTTTCTCGTCATTTTTGTCTGCATGAGCTCGCGAGCCGTTCACTTGGACGTAGCCTCCGACTATTCGGCCGACGCGGTCGTGGCCGCTTTACGGCGTCTTATGGCTCGCCGGGGCGTTTGTCACACTATCTATAGCGATTGCGGGACGAACTTTGTGGGCGCGGATGCGCAACTCCGTCAGTTGTTTGCCGCGAGTCATCGAGAGGCGCAGCGTATGGCCCACCTGGTGGCCGGCGATAAAATCCGGTGGCGATTTAACCCCCCCGCGGCGCCGAACTTCGGGGGGTTATGGGAGGCCGTGGTCAAGTCGGCTAAGCACTATCTGAGGAGATTGATCGGAGAAAATCGGTTGACTTTCGAGGAGATGTCAACTCTCCTCGCGCAAATCGAATCGTGTTTAAATTCGCGGCCGCTCGCCGCTCTCTCGGATGATCCGGCCGACTTGACCGCCCTTACCCCGGGTCATTTCTTGATAGGCGAACCTTTGTTAGCTATCCCGGAGCCGTCACTGTCTCCTGAGCCTGCGAGTTGCCTGTCTCGCTGGCGGCTTTTACAACAGATCAAGGACCATTTCTGGGACCGTTGGTCCCGCGAGTACCTGCACTCGTTGGCCCACCGGCCGAAGTGGACCAAGCAATCTGAGGAAATTCAGGTTGGACGCCTCTGTTTGCTCCGGAGTGAGGCGACGCCTCCTACTCGTTGGCCCTTAGCGCGCGTCGTCGAGCTAATCCCGGGTAGCGATGGCCCGATTCGCGTCGTCCGCGTGCGAACCGCGACCAACGAATTAATTCGCCCCGTTAACAAACTTGTACTATTACCCGCTAGCGAAAAATTCGTGGATTGAGGCATTGTATTTGAGCTCTTGCTCGAGATCGAGTTGTTTAATTATTTTTTCTTTTCTTATTGATGGATTTTGTCTTGTAAAACGATGTAATGCTAATTTGTTCCTGCCTATAACGCCTCGCTTAGCTGCTCGCGCGCCGATTCCCCGTTCGGGAAAGGCGGGCGGGGTGTTCGGAACGAAATTAAACGCGCTTATTTATCGTCTCTGTACACCTGTGCGAGAGATCCGCGGTGGCTCGCTTTGTTGTCGAGCTTCGGCACCGAGCGAATATTTAGATCGCTTCGGCCGCCCTTGATCGAGTTATCGCCGGATCGCTCCGGTTTTGGCGAGAATCTTGTTGTCAAGACGGAGCGGTCTGGCGGCCGACCCTGGGCGGCCCGGCGAGCGGAGAGGGTCTCTCGATCGGGAAGAATCTCCCGATCGATCGACGGTCCCGTCAGTCGCACTAGTACTCGCGAAAGATCCAGATAATCGTAGCTTGCGTTGTTATCCGTTTGAACTTTCGTTTTCAACTTAGGCTGTCGCTTGCAGCAAAAAGAATACGACGCGAATCCGTCGCGTATCGCATGTCAAAAAAACCTACTGTAAATAGTCTCGTTGTAAATAGATCGTGCTCGTCCAAATTTAGATTTACATTTATTGAAATCCCGACTCATTCTCCGTTTCTTGCGGCCGCCAAAAAAAGGGTGGAAATCGCTTGTTTCTTCGGTGAAAGGCATTATTAATTCGCGGAAAGACTGCGCCGATTTCTAGTATTGAACAGGTTTAAAATGCCGCTCCAGTACGATATCCTCGTTCATTTTTCCCGTTTTCATAGCATGATATTTTTTGCGAATTAAATCACTCGTTTGAGCGATTTTCTTTACAATTGTTTCATGATAAGTTTATTAGTGGTATTCATATTGAGCGCAATAGTTGTCTAATCGGCGTATAAACAACGACTGATTACATTAAGATACAGCAAAGTCGTTAAATTCCTTTCTATATCGACCATTTGAAATGGCGCTGTCCTTGTCAATTACCACAAATCCATACTTTTTTTCCCAACATAATTGGCACAATTTATTAAAATTTTCAAAAGACATATCAGTGTTTACATGATCGTTATATACATGTTTCATATTTGTACCATCCTGTTTGAACAGGACCAATAAATTCGTATTATCACGTATGAGATGCTTCGGTATTTTCGCATACGTTTGACAAAGATAAAAGCTGTCAACGCTCGCGTGTCGCCCCATCGCAAAGTATTCTCTTACAACATCTTGCTTATCGCATGCTATGTCATCAAAGATAAAGATGGAATTCGGAAGTGCTTCACTCGGCGGAAGAACATCACTGTTATTTGAAAATGTGAAATAACCAATTTTTTCTATCGGAGTCAATATCTCTTTTAAATACAGATATTTCGGCTGTTGCAGCGATTTTGAGTATACATAAACATTTTCAAATCATAGCCATGTGGACTTTCTAGCAGGCTTATCAGTACGTTAGTTTTACCACAATTCGATGGACCGCAAATGATGGCTCGAATAAAGCTCGGTAGTACGTTTCCATGTCTGCGTATTTCACGCTCACTTATTAACTCATCGTCGAAATTCACCACCTTAATTGGTGGCGCTTGCTGTATGAACCGCATTCTACTTTCTAAATGAGAATAATATTACTATGACAGGTATATTTATAGCTGTGTATGCCAATTAAATGTTTAGTATTGAAGATGTTTCTGTTCATGTCAAATGATTTTTACCGGCATATCGACTATTTTGTAGAATAAGCTTCCAAATACTTAAAAATCGATTCAATGATATCATTGAAAACGTATATTAATAACCCCACCCCGTTCATAAAACTGTTGAATGTCTAAAACATCTAAACAAAGTTTATTAAACAGAGCGATCAACGCACTTCCTTTTGAATTACACATACCTGCCTACCATTTTTGTGGTCCGGGAACTCGATTGAACGAACGACTTGCCAGGGGAGATCACGGTATTAATTTATTGGATGCAGCTTGTCGTGATCACGATATAGCATATTCGCGTAGCGGCGATCTTGCTGAACGGCACGTGGCCGATAATATTCTTGCCAATAAAGCACTGCAACGTATTATAAAGCAAAAAATTCAAGTTTCGGGGAAAAAGTTGCAGCCACAACCGTATGAGCAGTCATGAAAACAAAAACGAAACTTGGTATGGGCTTACACTCGAAAAGAAAGAAATCATCGAAGAAAACGACGAAGAAACGAATACTTCCAGTAGCGAAACGTGGCGGTGTTTTACCGCTTTTGCCATTACTGGGTGTTATTGGTTCGCTAGCTGGTGGTGCCGCAGGAATCACAAAGGCTGTAAATGATAACAAAGCTGCGCAGCGTCAACTTGAAGAAATAAAACGTCGCAATCATGCTATGGAGGGCCGTGGAGTTTATCTCAGTCCATACAAACGCGGTGGTGGAATTAAAAAGAAAAATAAAAAAGGAAAAAAAAAACGCCGATGCGGAATTAAAAATTCCCAAAGGCGCCACCACCGATTTACAGTTAAAGCAGATAGCGAAACATATGCGCATTCCATATTTTAGAGGTGTTTTTATGCGTAACGCCTTACCAGTTGGGGGAGTATATCGAAACGAAAGCGGTATTGTGAATTTAGATAACGTTGGAGGACTTGGCACCCACTGGGTAGCATATGCAAAGAGAGGAGATCGCGCAATATATTTTGATAGCTTTGGTAATCTTCGACCACCGCGAGAACTCGAGCGGTATCTGGGAAATAATGCAACACAAATTGAATACAATCATTCGTCATATCAACGCTATAATCAGAAAAACTGTGGACAATTATGTATACAATTTCTGCGAACGGTAGAAATACAATTTAAAGATAAACATCATACCATGTAAACTCAGTATCAAACATGTCGTTGACGTTCACGTTATCAGGTAAAAGTAGTAGCCTCGCGGTGAGCTACTTTCCAGCTGTTGATTTAAATAATGGTGAATATGAACTTGGGCTGGCAGATTTTGAAACGTATTATACAATTCCAAATGTAAACTTACCAAATAATAAGTTTTATTTCGATAATGATAAAGAGATTGTAATTCCCGATGGGTCATATGAGCTACGTGATATCGCAGTGTACTTGAAAAATGCGCTAGAACAGCATCATATCAACGATGCTGCGAAAGAGAAAACGATCGCGCATGCCAGTGTGAGTGATTACCCTTTGGTTATTCGAGCTAATAATAATACAATGAAAAGTGAAATTAGATGTGATTACCAAATAAATTTCACTAAACCAAACAACATAGGATCATTGTTAGGATTTTCACCAAATCGCATGCTCGAACCACTACTTTGGCATGAATCGGATGCGCCAATACAAATTAATGGTGTAAACATTATTCGAATTGAATGTAACATAACAGGTGGCGCATACAGTAACGGTAAACGTGTACACACAATACATGAATTTTCACCCAGCGTTCCACCGGGATATAAGATATCTGAAACTCCAACGCAGATCATTTATCTCCCAGTCACCGTACGAAGCATTACGGATTTATCGATTCGCATTGTGGATCAAAACGGTCAATTGCTTGATTTTCGTGGCGAAGAAATTACTGTGAGATTACACGTGCGGAGACGACTATAGTAAGGAATGCTCGTTTTGAATGAAACATCGCAAGTGAAACAGTCTAAGTACATAGTTTCCAACAGAAAAAACTCAATTATAAAAAAAAAACTCTCAGCGTTGAACATTGAATTCTTAAAATCGTTGGGTTTTCGTGTACGCAATATTTAAAAAATGGCTGGAATATTAGCCGTAGAAAGTGTTTGAAAAAAGGGACGACGAAACAAAGACTTCAGACCAAACGACTAATTTTAAAAAATATATATAAAACAGTATAGCCGAACAAAACATGTAACATAAACCTAAAAGACAACGAGACCGTCGGGATCATAACACAACGACGGTTCAACGATCTGAAACGTCCTCGAGAATATCGCGACCTGCAGAAACCAGGCCCTGTATAAAAAGCGCGGTATGAAGCGAGAGGACACAGTCGCATAAACAAGTTAATTCTAATAAGTACATTTGTACCGGCCTAAGTACGCGCGCACTCATCGTTACCTGTAAGCGCGAATTCGTACCATAATTCTGCCTTCTGCAGAATGTTAAAATAAATCGGTCGCGGAAAATACCATCGAGTCATTATTAAACTTTACCTCCATCAACATCCTGGGGACAAGAACGGACAGTCCGGACCGACGGAAAATTCGAGGCACGAATTTTCTATTACTTTCAAACAGAAAGTGAGCCGATCTTCGACGATAGTATTGTTAAAATCGAAACTCACACATACAATCCATATGCTAACACAACATTTGGACATAGTGATGAAATAAGAATACCGATACAGAAACAAGATTTATATACATTGCCATGTGATAGTTTTCTGTATGTTGAAGAAAAATTGTCAGTATAAAAACCTAATGATAAGTCAACAATTGTGCTCGGAAATAATTGTGTTGCATTTATGTTCGATGAAATTCGTTATGAGCTTAATGGCGTTGAAATTGATCGCAACAGAAACGTTGGAATAACGAGTTCTCTCAAGAATTATATATCATTAACATCTGATAATGCTTTAATACTGCAAAATGCTGGATGGGATGGGTCGACGTCCACTGCTGGAGGATACTTTAATTTTTGCATACCACTTCGTATATTATTGGGCTTCTGCGAAGATTATAAGCGTGTGGTTGTCAATGCTCGTCATGAATTAATTTTAATACGCGCCCGCAATGATAATAATTCCATTATGGGAGATTCTACGACTGAGCCTGAGATTGAATTACATAAAGTGCAGTGGCGAATGTCACATGTTATGTTAAACGAAGTCAATAAATTATCGCTGCTGCGAACTTTAGACAGCGGACGATATTTAAGCATGACTTTTCGTTCGTGGGATTTATATGAATATTTACTTTTACAAAGTACGACAAAACATTCATGGGCCGTCAAGGCTGCAACACAGCTTGAGAAGCCTCGATATGTTATTTTTGCTTTACAAACTGGTCGTAAAAATATTATGTCTAAATCATCAGCTGTTTTCGATGCTTGTGAACTGACCAATGTAAAACTTTATCTTAATTCTGAATGTTATCCATATGATGATTTGAATTTAGATTTTAGCAAAAACAGATACGCCATTCTTTATGATATGTATGCGCGTTTTCGTAAATCTTATTATGGTTGCCATTACGGTGAAGTTTTTTGCAACATAACCACATTTCTTTCAAATGGACCATTTGTCGTCATCGATTGTTCTCGACAGAACGAGTCAATTAAAAGCGCCAGTGTGGATGTGCGAATAGAATTCGATTGTAAGGAAAATGTGCCTGACAATACTACGGCATACTGCCTCATTTTACATGACCGTATAGTCGAATACAGCCCATTGTCCAATGTTGTGCGGAAAGTTTTATAAAGTTGTAATGTCAACAAAATATTCTTATAAAATAAACAATTTTATCGATGAAAAATTACGTTTTAATGCAATTAAATTGTAATTAAAATCACAAACAATAATGAAATAAAAAAATCTATTTATAATTATAATGTAAAAATTATTTTAACCTAGTCCTAACTTTTCAGGCTCGAAGAATGGATCATGCTCCATATTAAATAAAATTTATGTATATTCATCCATATAATTATTATAATCCCGATCGTTTTACAGTGCTCTCATATTTGCTGAATATTAATTAATACAATTAAAATTACAATTACATTTAATACTTATAATAAATCATTTAATAAAGTGGAACCACGTTTTCTAAAAATTATAATAAAAACAATGCAAATTATGTGATAATATATAAAAATGTGAGATCTGATGTTATCCATATTGAAGCATACAAAGAAAGGCCAATTATGCATTCGCTGAAAAATATAACACCAATGATTGTAATAAGATCTTCAATAAGGTGGAAAAGAATTTAAAAATGAAACATTCACAATCTCAGTAAGATTAAAGTGTAAATTGAAACCATAGATGTCATTCACATTATACAATTGAAATAACTTAAGAGGTTCTTGACCGGAAACATGTTAGATTATAAATAAGGTGAAACCACGTTTTCTAAGAATTAAAAATGAGACAATGCAAATTATGCGATAATGAATGTATAAAAGAGAGGATTTGAAATCTGAATATATTCAGTGAAGCGACGATTTTTCCAAGCAACGTCTGAAGCAAATTTATTTTACTCATAAAAAATGTCATCCGTGTTAGGTGATGTATTTGTCATGCGACAAGAAGATCGCATTGAAAACCATATTTTTGTAGAATATCCAGCTATTGGGGTAAGTAATATTGCATAAAATTAAAAAATTATTTAAAATTTGTAAAAGTAACATTAAAAAATATAATTTTTAAATTCTACAGCGCATATATGTGGATGGTGAGCTCATGCACAATGTTGAAATTAAAAATTTAGTGAGGTTACTAATACCTCATACGCAACCTGTAAGTTATTTTTATTCACGTAAATAATAATCCAATGTATTTTAATAAAAGCCGTGTATTTTATGTATTTTATGTATTTTTCAGAATTGGATCGACCCCCATGATATCAAAATCAGGGGGTTTATTAATATTCAACAAATACTGGAGCAGCGAAGAGCGCGACAAAACGATCGGGAATATAATAATTATGTGTGGATGAATGAACACATTGGAGATGACTTCGGTTTACGAACATTATTTAATATGGAGTACGATAAATTTTTCGAGCCCGAAAGCTGGGACTAGGTTAAGGTTAAAATAATTTTAGATTATAATTATAAATATTATTTGTAATTGTAATTGTAAATAGTGTTTAAATGTAAATATAAAATATGTAATAAAAGTAATATTAAAAAATTTTTTATTTTATTAATGTATGCACCGCTGTTCTTAATGAAATAAAATTTCTACCGTCTCCTGATCTTGCTACGTTTGCATTTTGATTTCTCGGTATTATGGTCTCGTCACCTGAGTGTAGTCCCACCACCAAATGCATTCTTTTCGCATAAGCATTTTTATGCATCGCGATTATGCGACGAGCTCATAGCTGCCAGTCGTGAACGAAACGTATTGCAATGGATAAGTGTAATTCAGTTATTCACCATATTTTTAATAGAGAAATTGGTGCGAAAAGCGCATTTAGTTCGGGCGGTTTATGGTGCAACACGCACAAGAAAAACAACGTCGCGTTGCTGGACGTCTATCAGGGTGACCGGCTGCGTGAATACGTCCGAACGCGAAAAGTCGACGAGGTTGTCGTCGATAGAACACCGCGATTTGGCGACGACGGGGCACACATTGTGGACAAACGTCTACATTTGTGTGGCCATACGAGGCGCTTCGCCTTTATCGACGACGACCTGCCGTCAGTGAAAAGAAAGCGGCCCAACTAATTGGTGAGCAAAATTTTATATTTTTTAAATTTTTATCTTAATTTTTCGGTGGCAATGCGCGGATTCTCGGATGCGTAAAGATGGTCGGTGCGTAATAAAAATGGTCGGTGCGAAAATGGGCGGTGCGTGAGATTTTTGTTGACATGCGAGTTTGAATTCTTGGGGCAATGAGCGGGGCGCGGGGACGGGTGAAGGATCTACAGCAAGAGGAGCGCAGGGAGGAGTTTTAATTCTTGGGGCAATGAGCGGAGACGGGGGAAGGATCTACAGCAAGAGAAGCGCAGGGAGATGGAATCTCACTGGCGTAGAGACATAAGAGAAAAAGAGTGGGGTGATTCGTTCGTCTCTACGCCTGTGAGATTCCCCCTCCCTGCGCTCCTCTTGCTGTAGATCCTTCCCCGTCCCCGCGCCCCGCTCATTGCCCCATGGATTAGAACCCGTGTTTATTCCCTACTCGCGTTCAACGGTGAATTCACGGCTGGGGACAAACGCGCCAACAAAAGTATAACCACGAAAAACTGTGAGATCTTTCGAGATACTGATGTACGCGAGTGGTACCGACTACATGTTATTGAACTCACGCTAGTGTAAGCTTCAATTGCGATTAAATTTCTTTTTATTTGAACGGGATGTTAGAAAATATATACCTCCGACTGACAGATAACACACTTTTATTACCAAGAAGACGATCACGAGATTTACAAGAAATACTTCGGCTTTTACAAGAATTTCGACTCGACTATAATTCTTCCGACTCAAACGACAAAAAGCGAAAGGCCTCGCGCCTTCTTAGAATTCTCCTTAAATATCCGGGAAACACCCCTTTTCCGCGCTACCGCGTAGCAGGTGCTCCCGAACATTCTCGTTGTTATTGACGATACCTAGCTCGTCACTTCGACCGTCCTAGAGCGTTTCTTCACGACGGCATCATGCCGTGACCACGCCGTCGATACGCGTGGTACACGCCGATCGGTCTGTTTATAACAGATGCTTACAGCTCGGCCATCCTGCACTACCAATTTTGGGCGCAAAATTGGTGCCGTGAGATGGGCTGCAGCGACTTCGCTTTATGTACATTTATTACATATATATATTTTTTCCCTTTTTTTTTTTTTTTTTACATAATTACATTAGGTCATTGTCACTCTCGGCGTCGGTTAGCACTTCGGTGCTGTCTTCTTCTGGTTTGGCTGTCGCTTCTGCTTGCTCCTCTTTCTGTGAATCTTTAAATCGCACCCATGGTTTAATCTTATCGGCCGACAGTACCGTATCTAGCGGGCGCGGTCCCTGGTTGAACCCCGGTATATCTTTAACGACATAACGATTGTTACCCAGATTTTTGGTTATTTGATACGGGCCTTTGTACGCTGGTTTTAATTTTGCGTTTTCGCCCGGTTTTACCCGCGAATCCCGCACCAAAACCAAGTCGCCTTCGGTATATCGCGTAGGTTTTCGAAATCTTGCATCCGCGTAGGCTTTATTGTATTCGCGAATGCGATCCGTCGTGCGTTCGGCGATGTCCCTCGACATTTCCCGCTCCCGCTCCACGTCCTCGTCAATCCCCGCTAGGGTCCGAGTAAAACTCACAAAAGCCGCATCGGTGTGGCTCCTCTGGTCAAAACCGAACATTAGCTTTGCCGGAGTCGATTTAAGGGATGAGTGCCGCGTATTATTAAGAACGTACTGTACGGTGCCCAGATTCGCCTCCCAATCTGACGGTTTTTCCGACGTTTTACAAAGAGAATTTTTCAGAAATCGGTTCACCCGTTCGGCCATTCCGTTGGCCCAAGGAGCCGCCACCGCCACCCGTCGGTACCGGATGCCTCTTGCTTCCGCGAAATTCTCAAATTCGCGCGAGGTAAACGCGGTCCCTCGGTCCGATACCACATTTCTCGGGTTGCCAAACATCTCGCAAATTTCCTTGAACTTGGCCGTCACCTCCTTCGCGCCCGTCGATCTCGTCGGAAAGAGCCACGTAAATCGAGTATACGCGTCGATAAACACGAGTACATGGCGGTAACCGTTCTCCGAGTCGGCCAGCGGGCCGAAATGGTCCATATGCAGGACCTCGAGGGGCGTTTTTGCGTCCGGGTAGAGATGCGTTTCTCTTTCCCGGCTGTGAGGTGATTGGTTTGCCATAAGACAAGTAAAACAATTAGCCACGTAGTCGGCTACTTTTTTCCGCAGATGAGGGAACCAAAAATTCGCCCTGATCCCCTCGTACACTTTGTCTATCCCGCAATGGGCCGCATCGTCATGGTGCGCGCGGAGTAGACTCGACACCATTGACTCGGGCACGACGAACTGGGGGTTGCGCTCCCCATTCTTTTTATATACAAGGCCGTCGATCAATAAGAAACGATCGCTATCTTGGAACTCGAGTTCCTTACTAATCTCGGAGATTCGCGCGTCCGCTAGCTGCCGCATTTCCAACTCTCTTTCCAGGGGCATCTGGTAAACGTAGCCCACGTTGCGACTCAGAGCGTCAACGTGAGCCATGCGCGTTCCCGGTCGATGTATTATCTCGAAAGTGTAATTTTGTAACGCTAAGGTCCATCGCGCGATTCGTGGATTTAGATTCGCCTTGGTCATCGCATATACCAATGCGTTGCAGTCGGTAACAATTTTAAAAGGACGCCCGTACAGATATATATGAAAACGTTCGACCGCTCGTACCACCGCCAGCATTTCTAATTCGAAGCTGTGGTAATTAGCTTCGGCTTTATTTGTCGCCTGCGAGAAATACGCGACCGGAGCCCACGCGCTGCCCGCGTGTCTCTGCAGGAGCGCGGCTCCCAGGCCCGTAATACACGCGTCCGTGTGTAACTGCGTTTCGGCCGCGGGGTCATATAACCGGAGCACCGGCGGTGAAACGAGTCCGGCCTTCAAGGTTTCCAACGCTTTTACGCATTCCTGATCGAAAACAAACTTCGTGTCTTTGCGCAATAAATTTGTTAGAGGTTTCGCTTTTAACGTAAATTCCGGCAGAAAACGGCGGAAATAATTCGCGAGGCCTAAGAACCGCTGAACCTCATGTGTATTCGTCGGTCGCGGGAAATCTCGCACCGCTCGCAGGTGCCGCGGGCTTAACGTAATTTCGTCTGCCGATATCACGTAGCCTAGAAATTCGATAGTTGTTTGCAGGAAACTACATTTTTCATAATTTAACCGGAAATCATATTTTTTTAATTCGAGCAATACTTCTTCTATAATTCGTAAATTCTCTGACTCAGATCTCGACGGAATTAAAATATCGTCCATGTATAATACGATTAGGTCGCGACGGATCCACGGTTCCAGAATCTGAGCTAGCCGCTTCTGGAACTCGGCCGGTGCTTCGCAATAACCGAACGGTAAAAAACAGTACTCGTACTGTCCATCCGGAGTCGCGAACGCGAAATACTTTGTGTGCTCCTCGTGTACCCGTATCTGGTGAAAGCCGTCCTTGAGATCGAGCAGGGTAAATACACGTTTTCCGGCTAACCGCGACAGGCACTCTTCGATAATTGGAAACGGGAAATTCTGCTTTTCCACTCGAGCATTCAGCGGACGCAGGTCCACGCATAGACGCATTGCGCCGCTCTTCCGCTTGACCGGCACCACCCTCGCGCAGTAAGGGGAGGTGCTTTTCTTTATTATGCCCCTATCCAGGAGTTCATCTACTATCTCTCTTATTTCACAGCGTTCGGCAAACGCGAATCGACGCGGCGCATACGCGTAGGTCGACTCGTCTCGTAACTTGACGCGCATCGCGTAATCATCGGTAATCGGCGTGACTTTCGCATGGTTCACGCGTTCGAGTACTTTTTTCAGCTTAATACGACTCGGTGCGTTCAAATTCGACTCTTCTATAACCTTTATTATTACATCTTCTTCGTTCGTGTCGGCATCGATACATAACGGGAGGTTTGTAAACAATTGTACGCGCTCGTTTTCCGCAAGACTCGACGGCTTATAAATTAAAGTTAATTTCGCGCTGCTAATGAACTGTCTGCCTAATATTACATCGCTCTCGCACAGGTCATGGCTCAATACATGCAGATCTATTTCAAAATTTTCGGTCGGCAATTGAAGAAAATTAATTCGAACCCGCACGATTCCTTTAATTTTTAATCGTTCGTTACTCAAATTTTTAAATTTTCCGATCACGGGTTTTAACAATAAACGTTTCGGCTCGATATAATTTTTATAAACGGTATTTTTAATAAACGAGACCGGACTTCCGGTATCTATTAGTGCTCGGAACTTACAGTCCTCTCTCTGCAAGCCCCTTACGTCCAGATACGGCTCGTCCACCTCGACTCGACGATCCGTCTCCCTCACTGTTGCTACCGTCTCTCCGCTCGGGCCTCCCGCGGCTCCGTCCTCGTCGATGTTAGCAGCGGTCCTTGGGGCAGCTCTCTCCGTGCGGTTCCCCCGGTTTTTCAGTACCGGGCAGTCGTATTGCCGGTGCCCCTTGGCCTTGCAGAAAAAGCAGGTTACATCCGCCTTGCACTCCTTGTGGAAATGTCCCCGTCCGCCGCAGTTGCGGCAGGGCCGTTCATTCCGCTGGGCTGGGGCTGGTCTGGCCACCGGATGCCGCTCTGAGTCCGTGTGTGCGGCGGCGAGGTACCGCATCTCTTCCACGAATTTTTCCACTGTTTTGGCTCTCAGTGACATCGCCGTGACCCGGAGCGAGCTCGTTTGTATCCCCCCGATGAGCATCTGGATTTGATCCTCCGCTGGCATTTCGAGAGGTTGCATCAGGACCTGCTTCTCGACGACGTAGTTGTCGAAGGTCTCCTTCCCTGCCAACCACTTCCTGGCTTCGACCTTTTTTATTCTATCATAAAAAGGAACGTGCCTCCGGAACATGGCCAGCAGCTCCTTCTTGAGGGCTACCCAGGATTCCATGACGGGTCCCGTTTTCAAATCGTACCATTTCCGCGCGGCACCCGTGAGTCGGCTGGATGCCGCTACCACCGTGGCCGCATCCGAGGCTCCGTGGATGCGAGCCGCGGTGTCGACGCGGTCCACCCATTGCTGCACATTTTCGTTTTCTGTTCCGCCAAATTCTGATATCTGAGTGGCTATCCACTTGATGGGAAGCCCACTTTGCTGCGACCCGCCGGACGACCTGGCTGGTGAGCTTCCTCCTTGTGTTCTCAGATTCACCGGCTCCTCTCTCTCATCCGGAGCCGCACTCGACGTCGGGGCCGGCGCCGTAGCCTGCCTGATCGCCAAAATCTCCGTCAAGCGCGCAAACATCTGTTCTTGTTGCTGAATTATTAGTTGTTGCTGCACAAAGGCGTTGGCCTGCAGCAACTCCTGGAGCCTTTGCTCCGTCACGTACCGTTCGCCCACTTGCGCCGATGGGCGGGTTGACGGGCCCGCAACGGGCTCCTCCGGAGGCCCCTCAGATTCTCCGGTGTCCTCTCGTGTTCTTTCTAGATGCGTCAGGATTTCCTGCACAATCGACGCTCTCGTCGATTGTTCTCCTCTGTCTGGAAGGCCGTGTCTTGCTGCCTCTGCCCGTAGTTCCTTCAACGTCATCTCTTCCAGACGCGTTCTGTCCATCTTTTCGCGCAATCTGGCACTCGACCGCACTTTCTCGAACCAATTCGGTCGTTTCGCTGCCGTTTTCTTCCCGAATCGCGTCGTTTTTGCGGCTTTGCCTCTTTGAGGGCGGCAGTTAAACGTAATCCCACTTCTGATGTTGTAAGCTTTAATTGCGATTAAATTTCTTTTTATTTGAACGGGATGTTAGAAAATATATACCTCCGACTGACAGATAACACACTTTTATTACCAAGAAGACGATCACGAGATTTACAAGAAATACTTCGGCTTTTACAAGAATTTCGACTCGACTATAATTCTTCCGACTCAAACGACAAAAAGCGAAAGGCCTCGCGCCTTCTTAGAATTCTCCTTAAATATCCGGGAAACACCCCTTTTCCGCGCTACCGCGTAGCAGGTGCTCCCGAACATTCTCGTTGTTATTGACGATACCTAGCTCGTCACTTCGACCGTCCTAGAGCGTTTCTTCACGACGGCATCATGCCGTGACCACGCCGTCGGTACGCGTTTTACACGCCGATCGGTCTGTTTATAACAGATGCTTACACTAGCTTCTCTCGAGGAGTTTCAGGAGCGCGACAGCGGATGGGCGTTGTCGCAAATTTTGAACTCGTTGATCAACGTAAATAAGTACAATCCGATGCGTGCGGGATGTCACGTTACATTGTCGCGAAAGATAGTCGCTAAAAAGCAGTAATATGCGTAAAATCGATGGACGACAAGTGTCTCGCGTGGTCGGTGGTGGCGGCTCTGTATCCCGTGAAGCAGCACGTGGATCGGGAATCGTCGTACCCGCATTACGCAACGGTGCTGAACATCGAGGGTGTGCAGTTTCCTGCGACTCTTAATGACGTTGCGAAACTCGAACGATTGAATGATATCTCGATCAACGTGTACGTCACAAAAACACGTGGAAAAGAAATAAACGTTCTACCTATACGCCTCAGCAATGAGAAGAAAAAGCGACACGTAAATTTATTGTACGTGCAACGCGACAACAACGATGACAACAATAACCAGGAAGTGGGACACTTTGCGTGTATCAATAATCTATCACGCCTCGTCAGTTCGCAACTAAGCGGACGCGAGCATCGTAAACACATTTGTGATCGGTACGTATGGGTTTTTGAATATATAATTGATTTTTTCTTTTTTAAATATTATTTTTTTTTTAAATATTTTATTTTTAGATGTCTTTATTACTTTAGTTCGAGCGAGAAGCTCGAGGCTCACGTCATGGATTGCGGAATATTAAACGACTGCGCTATACGACTACCCAGCGAGGACGACAAATGGCTCAGCTTTTCTAATCACGACAACAAGGAGCGCGTGCCGTTCATCGTATACGCCGATCTGGAGTGCGTGCTGCGAAATATCGATCCACCATCATCGCCCGAACAAACGACGTTTAATTATCAACATCACGAAGTATTCAGCGTGGGATACTACGTCCGATGCTCGTACGACGAGACGCTCTCGAGATACGAATATCGTCGCGAACCCGATTGCGTTCAGTGGTTCGTCGAGCGGCTAGTGAAATTAGCTCATCGAGTAAAAACCGTAATCTCAAACGTTGTCCCGATGAAGACGTTGTCGAATGCGCAGCTCGAGGTGCACGAGAACGCGACGCTGTGTCACGTATGCGAAAATCCGTTTGCGGCGGACGAGAAGCGTGTGCGCGATCATTGTCATTTGACCGGTCGGTATAGAGGTTCCGCGCACTCAAAATGTAACCTGCAATACCGCGACACGCGTTACATCCCCGTCGTATTTCACAATCTGTCGGGTTACGATGCACACTTTGTTATAAAGGAGATCGCCACAGCGTACGAGGGTAAAATTAATCTATTGCCGATAACGAAGGAGAAATATATCTCCTTTACGAAACACGTTAACGATACGGCTGAGGGACAGGACTCGCAAACTGCGATAAAGTTGCGTTTTATAGACTCGTACAAATTTTTGAACGCTAGCCTCGACAAATTATCGTCTCTACTTGCCAAAGACAAATTGCGAATCTTGCGCGCTGAATTTGCGACACTTTCAGAAGAAAATTTCAATCTTTTGACGCGAAAAGGTGTATTTCCGTACGAGTACGTCAACAGCGTTGAAAAATTGAATGAGTCAAGCCTACCGTCGCGCGACTCATTCTTCAGTTCGCTGACCGGTGATACGGTGACCGAGACAGATTACGGGCACGCCGAGACCGTATGGCAGCGGTTCTCCGTTCGAACTCTAGGCGAGTACAGCGATCTGTACCTCAAGACTGATGTACTATTATTGGCTGACGTATTTGAAAATTTTCGCGACAGATGCGTCGAGAGTTACGGACTCGATCCCGCGCATTACTACACCTTACCCGGTTTCACGTGGGATGCGATGCTCAAGCATACGCGCATAAATTTCGAATTGTTGACCGACATCGACATGGTGATGTTCGTCGAACGCGGTATACGCGGCGGTCTAAGTCAATGCTCCAACAGATACGCGCGAGCCAATAACAGATACATGCGGTCGGGGTACGACTCGTCGAAACCTTCGTCGTACATTGTGTATTACGATGTAAATAACTTGTACGGATGGGCCATGTGTCAGCCGTTACCGTACGCGGATTTCGAATGGGTCGACGACAACGACCTCGCGAACCTCGACGTAGACGCGATCGCCGCGGACTCGCCCACGAGAATATATTCTCGAGGTGGATCTCGAGTATCCCGCGAGCGTGCACGACGCGCACTCCGACCTGCCGTTCTGTCCCACGCGAGAGAAACCACCGGGGGCGAAACACGATGTAAAACTTTTGGCTACGCTGTGTTATAAGAAGCGATACGTCATCCACTATCGCAATCTGCAGCTGTGCACGCGTCACGGTCTTCGCGTCACCAAGGTTTACCGCGTGCTGCGATTCACTCAATCGGCATGGTTGCGCGATTACATCGAGCTCAACACGCGACATCGAACTCGCGCGACCAACGATTTTGAGAAAAATTTGTTTAAACTGATGAACAACGCGGTGTTCGGTAAAACGATGGAGAACGTACGAAATCGCGTCGACGTTCGCTTGCTCTCGCAGTGGGACGGACGGTGCGGTGTGGAGGCGATGATCGCCAAACCGAATTTTCACAGCAGAAGCGTATTTGCGGAAAATTTAGTAGCCGTGGAATTGCGTAAACTCGAGGTGAAATTCGCCAAGCCGATATACGTCGGTATGTCTATACTCGACATATCTAAAGTATGCTTGTACGAGTTTCATCACGAGTATATGATACCGACTTTCGGAGACAAATGTAGCGTCATGTATACCGACACGGACAGTCTTGTGTACAGCGTCGAGTGCGACGATGTATACGAGATGATGAAACGCGATATCGCGAGGTTCGACACGAGCGACCATCCGCCCGATAACGCGTATGGTATACCTCTCGCGAACAAAAAAATACCCAGCTTAATGAAGGACGAGTGTAACGGTGCGATCGTCACAGAGTTCGTCGGACTCAGAGCTAAGATGTATGTAAGATGTACGATCAGGGTAGACGGTAGAAAAGACACCAAAAAAGCAAAGGGCGTAAAGAGCGGAGTCGTGGCGCAAACTATAACGTTCGACGATTACGTGAGGTGTCTCGAGGACGAGATCGCTATGACTCGCGACCAATCGTGCATCAGGTCGAAATTGCACGAGGTATACACCGTTTCCGAGACAAAGATCGCTCTGAGTCCGTACGACGACAAGCGATATCTTGTGCCGAACTCGACCGAGACCTTGCCGTGGGGTCATTATCGCATACCTCGATAAAAACGCAGTACACATGTACGCGGTATACATGTATGCGATATACATGTATGCGGTATACATGTATGCGGTATACATTTATGCAGTATGTATTATAGATGTATTATACTTCCGATTGATGCAAGGTCTCTCGAGTGATTGTTAACATTCGCATATTTTGCATTTTGTGGAGAGTGATGTGTTGATTGAGGCGTTCATGATTGCCTGTTTTTTTTCAAATTGTATTATTTGTAATAGAGTTCTGCAAATGTTGGATTTTTGCAGCTAGCAAATGGGTTGGATTGCACAAAATAATTTTTATTTTGTGGTGTATGTGGAGTATGAGATGTTCTTGGTTGCTTAGGTTTTTTATCAAATTTAGTCTGATTTTCACTTTGTGGTGTTTGATGCGTTGATTGAGGCGTTCATGATTGCTTCTTTTTTTAAAATTCAGTCTGAAATTTGCGGAACTGTATTTTTATCTGGTTTTAAAATATTTTATAAAAGTCTCGAGCTCGTTATATGAAGCATGCGTGGAATAACATACATTATATGTATTATTTCTAGCGCTGTCATATTCTCCAACTATACTCGTATCTTTACCCCTTTATTTTATTACTGACGGTACAATAGTTGGTATTTCTTTTCTTTTTTTTTTTCTTTTTTTCTTTTTTATTTTTTACCGGCTTATATATCTTTACCCCTTTACCCCTTTATTTTTTACTGACGGTACAATAGTTGGTATTTCTTTTCTATTTTCTTTTTTTTTTGGTTTTTACCGGTTAATTGCGATATAATGTATGGGTTAACATTCGCATATTTTATTGTATTACTTGTAATAGAGTTCTGCAAATGTCAGATTTTTGCAGCTAGCAAATGGGCTGGATTGCACAAAATAATTTTTATTTTGCGGTGTATGAGGTGTTCTTGTTTGCTAATGTTTTTTTTCAAATTTAATTTGATTTTCACTTTGTGCCGTTTGATGCGTTGATTGAGGCGTTCATGATTGCATCTTTTTCAAAATTTATTCCTAGCGCTGTCATATTCTCCAACTATATTCGTATCTTTACCCCTTTATTTTATTACTGACGGTACAATAGTTGGTATTTCTTTTCTTTTTTCTTTTTTTTTGTTGTTACCGGTTTATATATCTTTACCCTTTACCCCTTTACCCCTTTACCCCTTTATTTTTTACTGACGGTACAATAGTTGGTATTTCTTTTCTTTTTTTGGTTTTTACCGGTTAATTGCGATATAATGTATGGGTTAACATTCGCATATTATATTTTGCGGTGTATGCGGTGTATGTGATGTTCT
The DNA here is from genome assembly GCF_019399895.1 of Cardiocondyla obscurior. Classification (NCBI taxonomy): domain Eukaryota; kingdom Metazoa; phylum Arthropoda; class Insecta; order Hymenoptera; family Formicidae; genus Cardiocondyla; species Cardiocondyla obscurior. The sequence continues at coordinate 5,555,248 of NC_091870.1, read as the reverse complement.
TGGTTGCTTATGTCGTTTAAACTTAGTTTGAATTTATTTTGTGGTGTTTGTGGTGTTTGATGCGTTGATTGAGGCGTTCATGGTTGCCTGTTTTTTTTCAAATTTAAGCAGTATTTTTGCGGAAATCTCGAAACGACCGACGAAACGGTCATGTTTTATATTATTATGCGATGATGTACAGGTTTGAGTTAGTAGTCGCTAGCATGCCCTTACGTAGTACACATGTACGTAGTATACATGTACGCAGTACACATGTACGCAGTACGCAGTATGCAGTACACATGTACGCAGTACACATGTACGCAGTATGCAGTACACATGTACGCAGTAAAGCAGTAAGCAGTATGTAGTATGTATTATAGATGTAATTATACAAATGAAGTAAAACATTGTACAATGCGTACGTTATATATTTTTCTCATTTTTATACATTTTTTGTATCGAATCACACATACACATGTGTGAATTAAAAAAATTTTTTAAACGATGCTGTTTTTGTCGATCCACGAATTGTGCGATCCGTCGAATCCCAACCATTTTACGTAGACCTTGTCACCCTTTTTGCGCAGAACCTTCTCCACCAGATACACGTCCGGATGCGTCGCGCGGTGCAACTCATACTCGTAGAACGCTCCGGATATCGCCTCACCGCGATAATCCTCCAGTAGATAGGTAGCTGGATTAGTTTGCTGCACCTTAACGATCGTGAAAACCTCGGTGGTCCAATTCGGAGTGTATCCCTTTTCAAAAATCATTTTAAACTTGCTCACGCGTACTTTATCACCGACCCTGAATTTGGCCGGAGCGGCTATCTTTATAGCGCTGTACACGGTGTCGAGGAGGTTTTTGGCGATATCAGGTGTCACGTCAACGGGCCGCATGCCGATCGTTCGATGCTTGCGCCTATTGTACTCGTCTACGAGACGCGGTAGCGCGTCGAACCACTCATAATTACCGTTGAGTGTAAACATCTTCCACATGGCGTTTTTGAGCGTGCGATTGAATCGTTCGACTATCGACGCCTTCATTACCGAGTAGGTCGAGTAATGATTGCCGCCGCGTTTCGCGAAAAGTCATTGCACGTCGGCGTTGTAAAACTCCTTTCCCATGTCGGTTTGCAGATTTTTCGGGCATCGCCCGCTCTTTCGCATCAACTCCGCTAAAGCGTCAGCCGTCTCGCTGCCGCTTTTGTTCTTGAGCGGTATCGCCCACGCGTACTTGCCGAGTACGTCGATGACGGTAAGAATATAGCGGTAGCCTCGGTTGAAACGCGCGTACGGTTGCATCTCGACGATATCAGCCTGCCACAGATCGTCATATCCCTTGACCACGACGCGTCTTCGCGGAAAGTTTCTTCTCGCCGGGGCGTGCAACTCGTCAACGAGTCGCCTCCTCTCGGGACCTGCGTCGCTCGATTTGCGCGATCTAGACATGATCGATTTTGTCGCTCGATTCCTCCCGGTCGATCAATTTATAATCAAACCCGCCTCGCGCAGTTCCTCGACGATCGACAGAATTTCGTTGTCGTGAGCGTTGTGACCGGCTCGACGCGAAGCATCCAGCAATCGAAGACGATCCACGAGCTCGTTAGGATCGTCCCAGTGCACGTAGTCGATCGCGTGATCGTTTAACGTCATGAGGCGAGGTAATCCTTTACCGGAGCTTTTTCTTCTCGATTTCCTGGCCGAATCGCCTGACAGCAGCGGTGCGATCACCTTCACGTACTTTGAGCCTTTGTTACCCATGACGCGACCGCTGTCGCTGAAATCTTTCTTATGCGCGTTCGTCGCTTCGAGTATGCTCTTGTAGTGACGTTTATCCGCCTCGGTGTAAGCGGTTTCGTCGGGTACCTTCTTGAAAATCAACTCGTACAGACCTTCCGTACCGGGATATCTCTTACCAGCGACGATTTTATCGTCGTTTTTATGGTCGAATTCGACATGCTTGTTCCCGAGCATTACTTTGTTCGTGTCAAAGTATATACCGAAAACGTCATCGATATTTATTCTTCTGTCACCGCTCGCCGCTTCCAGATACATCGTTGCCATCGATACGCTGGGCCGCGGCGTCGATACGCCAGATCGCGGCGTCGATCGCGGCGTCGATACGCCGAACCGCGGCGTCGATGTGCGGGGCCGTGGCGTCGACGGAAGTTCGACGTTTTCGGTCGTAACGTACGAATCGACGGTCGTATCACTCAATGACGGATTAGCTACGATCGTATCGCCTAACGGTGCCGACGACAACGATTCGTCAAACGTGACGTTTAAACGCCGTTCGGGTTTTGGTGTCGACCACAATCGTCGCTCCAGTTTTGGTGTCAAACGCTCCGATTTCGACTCCAACTTCGGTACTGCGATACCGGATTCCTCGACGGTCTCGACCATCCGCTTTAGAGGTTCGACGATGGGCTTGAGGCGCTTCTCCGACGCGATGTCGGCGTCGATCGTGTAGGTCTTTATGGCTCGATGCTTCCTGCGAATCGCCTCGCTCGTCTTCTCGATCTCCCGCGTAATCTTTTCATGCTCGCGCGCGTCATGGTTGTCGTTTCTCCCCGTTATATCGATCGATCGTATCGCGCAATCCGTTCTCGACGAAGCGTCTTCGACGACTGATCGTGACGCGATATCATCAATCGAACTTCGGTAGTTCGGCGAATGCAACCTCAGCGATTTCGGCAATAAGTTCTCGCACGTGTTTCTTTTATTATTTAATTTCTTAAGGAGGTTTGCTGATCTTGCATCCTCCGAGGTTATTTAATTACGAGATGCTTATTCCGAAATGCCCTGCGTCATGTTCGTGTTGTAACGGGGTTTGGGTTACAACATCCCTCCCCCGTAGGGGAAAGAAAAGGTTGGGTGTGTTTATACACCTCAATCTTTTCTTCCTTACAATTATGTTTTCTTATTCTACTTACAATTGTATCACCGTCGGTCGTGGTGTTTTTACACTCGGCGTTTCTTTCTTTTTTCTTCTTTTTATTTCGCTGGGTAGGATTATTTGTTCGGTTACTTTATTCTTTTTCTTTTTGTACAATTTTACTATTACTATTGCTAGTACTATGGTCGCTATTATAGCTATTATTGTGGCGCTTGTGCCCGTTGTATACATGATTATTCTATTTGTTAATATTACGTTTCCGTCTAGTTGTTTGTCCATTTTACTTAATTCTACCCCTAATTTATTTAATTCGTTCGGGTTTTTTATTACCTTGTCGCGGCTTAATTCTTCTATTTTCTTTATTATTGGGTCGGTTTTTTTCGCCCTGTTCTGTTTCTATGTTTGTTAAATTATACGTCGGTACGTGTCGTTCTATTTTACTTTCTCCTATTGTGTTTTTTGTTTTTATTGTCATTTCTGTTGTTGTGAGTTTACATGCTGTTCTTAATTTTACTATTCCTGTTCTATTTATTTCTAATTTTTTACTCGGTCTATGTCTACATTGAATTTCTATAGTTTGCTCCTTTGTCGTGGAGTATATCCACTCTTGTGGTTCGCTTACTGCTATCCATACTGTTGCTCTTGATGCAACTTCTCGCGTTACGCACGTGTCCGGCTTTTTTGCTGGCTCGGTAATCGCTCTTACCTCGCACGGTGCGCTTGCCCTGGTATGGTATACCGGGATGCTTTGTTCGCATATATATGTATTATCGTTATTTACACATTGCCTGATATCTTCTCTTTTTAATGTTAGGTAATTATTATTTTCTCTATCTACTGCTATGTATTCATTTTCTATTTCTATTATTTTAAATATGTTTTCGTTCGATTTGTCCAATACGGGAAACGGTGTTACTCTTTTTAATTCGTATCTTGCGTCGTCTACTATCGGGAATCTTATTATCGTGACTATCATCTGCTCGTCACTATATGCGCTTATTTCCGCATATTGTTCTATCGCGTTCCAATTTTTGTATTTATTCTGAAGGGAAATACGTCCCTTCTTCGAGGTGCGCGGTTGCTTCTTTCAATTCTTCTATTATTTTATTAACCGGTAACATTCGCGTGTTTTTTATCCCCAATTTCGTTTGTGCTATGAATTCCATCGTTTCTTGCACGTTTGTTAGTAAATCTGTTATTAGCATTCTTAATATGTAGAAATGTTCCGTCATTTCTACTTGTCCCGTTACCCCGTCTACTTTTTTGCTTAATAGCTTCGTCGCGTTTGTTATAACTTTTTCATGGTATTTTATTGTTTCCTCTAATTCCTGTATGTGACCAATCGAACTGTTTATTACTTTTAATTGATTTTTTGCTACATGTTGTAATGTTTGTTGTCTTCTCGTTAGTATTTCTAGCTGTTCGCTTATTACTTTTTCGTCGTCCGCGTCCATTGTTCCGAATAGTTTTTACTTATCGTTCCTATTACGTCTACTAATCCTCGCTTTGTTTTTTGTGCTTCGTATGTCGTTAATAATTCTATCGCTGTTATTAATTTTTCGTTTTGGGATCGTACTGTTTCTGCTAAGTATTTACATTTATCCTTAAGTAATTCTTCGCTATATGTTTCGCACGCTTTTTCTCCGTCTTTTACCCGTTCTTGTAGTTTTTCGTATTGCGCTTTTAATTCCTGCGTTTTTGTTATTATTACTAATTTCCACGACGCGTCTGATAGCTGCAATTGTCCCACGTTCTCGTAGTAGAGTCCGGGTTCATGTACGAACTGCGTTACCGTGTACGGTGAGCTTATCTCCGGCGGTTTGTCGCTTGCGCCCAGCGTCACGGTGATTATTGTTCTGAAAGATGATTTTCTTTCAGATTGACTTTTCGCGGTTTTAATTTTTTATTTCTTTTCGTGTGTGTTATCTGTGTGTGTGTGTTCTTCGTGGGGTGACTGTGTATTATGATACGAGGTAAGTCTTTATAACTTTTCTTTGCTGTGTTCGTGCGGTTTCGCGTTGCACTTCTCGAAATTTTTATGTGCATTTTTATATCGCGTCGGATTTGTCTCTTGGTCTCGTTGTCCGTTCCGTCAGTCCGTCAGTAACTTCCTTGCTGTTTTTTCTTCTCATCTATACGGTTTATTACAATGTCGTAAGTGTCGATTTTAATTCTATTTTTTATTGACATTGTTTAACATTTTTCTGTTTGTGTTTTCTGTAGTTCCGTCGACGTCTTATTTGACGAAGCCGAATCTGCTCGCCGATGGGTAAACTGTGTTTCCTGTCGGCAGGGCTTTATGGCCCTGCGGTGCTACGCCTGCCGTTCGTCTGAGATTGTGCCAGTGCGTAGCCGGGTTTTCCGTGTTTCGCGGGTCCCTAATCTGATGGTGGTTGTTGAGGATCGGCCGGACGGTGAACATCGTGCCGTCTTTCCTATGCATTCTGGTGAGTAAAATATTGTTTTTTTTTTTTTTTTTTTTTGTGATTAGTATTATTAGTGCTCTATAAAGGCCTTTAGCCTGTTTGCATGCACTCTTATGCTTCTTCTGCCTCCTTTTATTTTGTAATTTACTTCTCCGCACTTTTCTATTACTGTGTATGGCCCTATCCATTGTGCTTCTAATTTCTTTGATCTTCCTCTTCTCACTGTTTCATCGTGCAGTAAAACTTGGTCTCCTATTTTAAATTTTCTTTCCCTTGTTTTCTTATCAAAGTTTGTTTTCGATTTCTCTTTTTCTCCTTTTAAGTGTTCCTTCGCGATTGTATTTGATGCGCGTAATCGTTCCCTTAATTCTTGCGCGTAGTCGTCGTATGTGTACGTTTTCCTCGGTGCCGTTGCCAGTGCCGTCGGCAGTGTGGCTTGGTGCCCGTACACTAATTCAAACGGTGTGTATCCTGTTGCTGTGTGCGGTGTCGTATTATATGCAAACATCGCATACGGTACCCACTCGTCCCAATCAGTTTGGTCTCCGTTTATATAATGTCTTAGGTATTCCGCTAGAGTTCGATGTGATCTCTCTAGCGCCCCATTGCTTTCCGGATGATACGCCGTTGTCTGTATTTTTTCGATTTTCAATAGTTTACATATGTTTTTGAACATTTCGCTTACAAAGTTTGTTCCTTGATCTGTTAGTATTTTTCTGGGATTCCATTTTCAAAATTATTTTTGTTGCGAATGCTTTCGCCACGGTTGCTGCTTCTTGATTTGGTACTGGTATTGCCTTGCTAAATTTCGTTAAGGCATCTTGAAATGTTAGGATGTATTTATTTCCTGCGTTTGTTACTGTTAATGGTCCTACGATGTCGAGTGCGCATTTTTCGAATGGCTTTTCCGGCGTGTCGGTTATTACCATCGGCATTTTCGTTTTTCTGCTTAGTTTGTTCTTTTGGCATTTTTCGCATTTGCTGATGTATTCTTCCACTTCTTTGTTCATGCCTGGCCAATTATGGTTGAGTTTTATTCTATTTATTGTGCGTTTCACACCCTGGTGTCCTCCCAATGGACAGTCATGATATTCTTTTAATATTTCCATTTTTTCTTCTTCAGAATATTTTTTTGTTTCGTTTTCTATTTTATTTATTTCGGTTTCTTCGATCGGGTTTCTACTTAGTGCATCCGCGTTTGTATTTTTCTTTCCGTCTTTGTGCACTATCTGATATGTGTATTCTTCTAATTTTAATCTCCAGCGTATCAGTCTTGAGCCTGGATCATTTACGTTGAATAACCATGTTAATGGTTTGTGATCCGTTATTATCATGAATTTTGTTCCGTATACGTATGGTCGGAAATGTTTTACCGCCCATACTATTGCTAGCAGTTCTTTTTCCGTTGTGCTATAATTTCGTTCCGCTTTATTTAGAATTCTGCTGGCATAAGCGATCGGCTTGTCTTCTCCGACCGTTCCCTGTGATAGTATTGCTCCGATTGCATAATCTGAGGCATCCGTTGTTACCAGGAACTGTCTCGTGAAGTCCGGGTAACTTAACACCGGAGCTGTCGTTAGCTTGTCTTTTAATATTTCGAATGCGTTCTGCTGTTCTATTCCCCATTCGAATTTTTCTCCTTTTTTTGTCAGTTTTGTTAGTGGTTTCGCGATTTTCGAAAAATTTTCTATGAATTTCCGGTAGTATCCTGCCAGACCTATAAACGCTTGTATATCTTTTACTTTTTCGGCGTCGGGTAGTTTTTACTGCGTTTATTTTTGCTGGATCTGGTTGTATTCCGTTTTCTGTAATTATGTGTCCTAGGAATAATACTTCCTTCCGTAGGAATTCGCACTTGTCTGGTTGGAGTTTCAGATTATTTTCTCTTAGTCTGCTAAATACGCTCGTCAGCCTTTTGTTATGTTCTTCAAGTGTCGGTCCGTATATCACTACGTCGTCCAGATATACTAGACACTTGATACCTTGTAATCCTGCTAGTACTGAGTTCATTAGTCTTTGGAACGTTGCGGGGGCGTTTTTTAGCCCGAAAGGCATTCTATTAAATTCGTAATGCCCATGTGGTGTTGAGAATGCTGTTTTGCATTTATGTTCTTCTTTCATTTGTATTTGGTGATACCCAGATGCAAGGTCTAATGTGGTAAAATATTTCGCGTTTCCTAGCTGATCTAGTATTTCGGTGATATTTGGTATTGGAAATGAATCACCTATTGTTATTTCGTTGATTTTTCGGAAATCTACCACTATTCTCAATTTCGCTTTTCCTGACGCGTCTACTTTCTTTGGTACTACCAGTATAGGCGCGTTCCATTGGCTGCTACTCTGGCGAATTATGTCTTCTTTCAACATTTTGTCTATTTGTCTATTTACTTCTTCTTTGTGTTTTTCTGGTAGTCTATACGGGCGACTATTTATTGGCGGATTTTCGTTTGGTGTATTTACCTCGTGTTTGACAGCTGCTGTGTATGTTAGTGCGTCCCCTTCTAAATAAAATATGTCACAGTAATGTAGGCATATTTTTCGAGTTCTCTTTTTCTTCTTTGTTTAGATGATTCGTTCTTAGCTGCTTCATTAGTTTTTCGCTGCGCTCCTGTATCGTTTCGTTGTCGGTTCTTTTATTCAGCGTCAGCACTTTTGCGGAGTTGATGGTTCTCAGTTCTTCTATCTCCACTTGCGGTGTATGTATTTCCATCGGTTCCTCTGTCATGTTGAGCACACTTACTGGGCACTCGTTATCTTTTGGTGCTACCAGGCAGTTTCCTATGAATACTCCTGGTTTTGTTTCTTCCGCATTAATTACTCCTACTTGATTCTGACTTGTAATTGCTCGGAGTATTGTTTCGCTGCGCGGGGTAGTATATATTTTCGTACGGATGTAATTTAAATTTTACTCCGTCTATTACTATCTGCTCCTTTCCGTGCAGGCAAGATGCTCGTTGTTTTGTCAGAAAATCTATCCCTAGTATTCCTTCGTACTCGATCGGGAAATCGTCTCTTACTACGTACATTTTTTGTTTTACATTTTTCCTATTTTTAATTGTTGCTCTTATTTTTCCTATCGTATTGATTTTATGTCCTGTGACACCCGTTAATGCCATTTTTTCTTCTATTATCGGTGTGTCTTCCTTTAAATTTCCTACTTTTATTAGTGTGATTGTTGCTCCTGAATCCACCAATAAATTTAATCTTCCCTTTTTCGCTTGTTCGACGTCTAGCGTGATGAGTTTTAATCCGTTGCTCACTTCTTTCGTCGCTATATTCGCAACTTGATACTCTCTTGCCGCTCTTATCACTCTTGGTCTCTGTCTTTCTTCTTCGCTCTCGCTTCCGCTTTCCTTGCTTCGGCTGGTTTCTTTTCTATTCCTACTTGTGCGAGCTATGTTTATCGCGGGTGATTGTCTTGTGCGTATTGTTTGTCTGTTGTCTTTTCTTTGCCATCGCGTGTCTGGCCGTCCGTTCATTGACCAGCATTCGTCTCGAGTGTGTCCTGGCTTTCTGCAGTGTGTGCAGAATTTCTCTGTGTTATTGATCCTCGCACGTGTTTCGGCTCGCGGCAAGTTGAATCCGTTTATGTGTTTGCTGCTTCGGCATTCGCGTGCTATATGCCCTGCTTTCCCGCATTTGTTGCATGTAATGCTTGATGATCGCGGTTTTTCGTGCGTTTCGTTTGTTCGCGTTTTCTCATACGTGCCTTTATATTTCGTTATCCTTATTTTTTCTTCTTCCACTGCGCCTTCTATCGCGTCTTTTAACGTCTCGAAATGTTGCGAGCGGACCATTGTTTTAATGTCGTCTGTTAGTCCCATGTGGAAATAATGTAACGCTTGTCGCTGTATTAATTTTAAAACCGTCCGTTTCTGTTCGCTGGTCATTTCTTCTTCATCCGTCATCGCTTCGTATAATTCCATCGCGGTTTTTTGTACGCGTAGTCCGTATGTAGTCGCACTTTCTCCGTATTTTTGTTTCAACGAGCTCATTTCTGTCTGTAAACGCGAAGTCCCCTTTTTTCTCAAATATGTTTTTTCGAATTCTTTTAGGAATTGGTCAAACGTCGTGATGTCTCTTGCGTCGAAATCTAATAGCGCGGCGCCTTTCAATTTCGTGCAGAGTACTGCTTCTAACAGCGTTTCGGTATCTTCGCGTGCGACATGTCTCGCGGCGTACGCGCATGCCTTTAAAAATTCTTTCGTTTGAGCATGATTTGTTCCGTCTACCGTCGGAATCATTGCTCGTGCGTCCTTAAGTTTAAACGTAGATATCGGCTCTGTCGGTCTATTTTGTACTTCTCCGTGCGGGCGTTCGTTTCCTTCGATGAGTTCTTGATTTCCCCGCGTTTCTCGGTTTTCGTTTGGTCGACGTTCGAGGCGAACAATTCGGGAATTCATTTCCCGCAAGTTTTCGAGTACTTGTTCTAATAATCGTTCTTGTCGTTGTGTCGGGTGTGGCGTCGCGGTATGTAACTCTCGCAACGCGTTTACCTCTCTGTCGATGAGTATCCGGTACTCCCAACCGCTCCGTCCAGCAATGAGTAATTATGTGTCATTTTTTCACGGGTAGTGTTTAAATTATTTGCGAAAATTTCCGCGGGATCAAACACGCTACTATCGTATGACGTTAAGGAGAATTCTCCCCTGTCCGAAATACCGCTAATGTCGCTCGGGGTGTCTGCGAGTATTTGATTATGTGTACGGCGCGCAATATTTCCGTCTCCGCGGTTTAATAACGCGTCGTCTATTTCGCCAAAATCAAATTCGCGCGGCGTGATAACATTCACGGATTCCTCGCTTTCTGTCGCGGGATCGTCTTCGTATTCTAACACGCGGCGTACCCTATTTCTAATGTCGTTTAATGCGTTTATGGCGACTCAATGGTCGCACAGGTGTCGGCTGTAACGCTCGTCTAGCCGCTTGGCTGTGTAGCCACGAATTGTTTGCAACGCGGCGTTGTAATTCTAATTCGCTATCCGACATGGGTCGGTCGGTTACAAAATATTTCGGACTTACATTAACGCTGTGATTCGCATGCTTGATCTGCTTTGCTGCTGGCTGCTATACTGCTCTCCTTGTCGCACTGCTTGGCTGCGATGTTGCTTTCCTCGTTGTACTGCTTGGCCGCTATGTTGCTTCCTCGTCGCACTGCTTGGCCGCTATGTAGTTTTCCTCGTCGCACTGCTTGGCCGCTATGTTGCTTTCCTTGTCGCACTGCTTGGTCGCTATGCTGCTTTTCTCGTCGCACTGCTTGGCCGCTTCTTCCTTCCTTTCTTTTATCACGGTTTCAGGTACTGAGTCTACTGCTGACTCAATACTTTTTTCACTGTTGTGTCCGTCTCGCCTCGTAAATAAGTTTTGTACTAATCTTTGATTTTATCTTTGTTCCAGAAATCGTCCTCGCCGTCGCAGAGTAGGCGACTGCGCCTCCCGGAGGGCGGATCCCACCGTTGCCACCACTTTTGTTGCACCGGGGCCGGTGCACGGGTCCGTCCTTCGGGATCCGCGAAGAGAGGGCGAATAATTGATAGATCTTAATAAAGATTAGACTTTTTATTTGGTTACACTGTTTCTTTTCTATCTCCCTTTGTTCTCCCTTTGTCGGTTCGGCACACGTCCTCGCGTTGTCACGCGTTCTCGTCTCCGCGAGGTTTCTTCTTACTTGGCACGCGACCGAACTTTCGTTATCACCGCTCTCAGTTTACGGTACGGACTATAATGCGACTGCCCGTCCGTGACGGGCCGCGGTTATTTAATAGTGACGCAGGGCCTTGGCCTCCTCGGGTTGCAATGCCGAACTTCGGTAGTTCGGCGAATGCAACCTCAGCGATTTCGGCAATAAGTTCTCGCACGTGTTTCTTTTATTATTTAATTTCTTAAGGAGGTTTGCTGATCTTGCATCCTCCGAGGTTATTTAATTACGAGATGCTTATTCCGAAATGCCCTGCGTCATGTTCGTGTTGTAACGGGGTTTGGGTTACAACAAGACGTTAAAAATGCCTTTGGGTGCGACTACAAACGTGCAGTTGAATCATCTGGCCAGACGTATGCGCGTTCCTTATTTCAGAGGCGTCTTTATGCGCGACACCCTACCTACGAGTGGTGCGCGTACAAACAAGAGCGGTATCGTGAACCTGGACAACGTGACGGGTCCGGACTCACTGGGTAGCGTACGCCAAAGAGAATCGCGTCGTACTTTGACGGCTTCGGTAATCTCCGACCGCCCATAGAATTGGTGAGATATCTTGAGTCGACGTCTCGTCGATAGAATACAATCGACGATCCTATCAAACGTACGATCAGAGTATCTGTGGACAGCTGTGTCTGCGATTTTTAAGTACGATCGACGCGATTACGTTTAAAAACTGACGTCGCGACATACTTCACCTCAGTATCGCTTCGAACATGTCGATCACGCTCACGTTAACCGGTAGGAGCAGCGTTCTTCATTCGAGCTACTCACCGGCGTTGGATTTCAGCGACGGTGATTACGAGCTCGGTCTCACGGACTTTGCGACTTACAACACCATACCGAACGTCGATTCTACAAATAATAAATTCTACTACGGCACGGACGGTAAGGAAATTACGATTCCCGAGGGATCGTATGAGATACAGGCAATAGACAAATTTTTGAAACATGCGATGCCGCGACAACGCGACACTGTCGATGGTAATCGTAATGAGAAGAGCAAGAAGAACGATGATTTCTCGATAACGATTCGCGCAAACTTCAACACTATGAGAAGCGACATCAAATCAGCGTACACGGTAAACTTTTCGAAACCAAACTCGTTGGGGCCGCTTCTCGGATTCTCGCCACACCGCGTACTGCAGCCGCGAAAATGGCACGAGTCCGACTTACCGATCAATATAATCAACCTGAATATTATCCGCATCGAATGTAACGTAACCGCGGGAGCGTACTGCAACGGCGAACGCGTGCACACGATTCACGAGTTTTCACCGAAAGTGCCACCAGGATATAAGATCACGGAAACGCCCACGCAAGTCATTTACTTGCCGATCATTGTGCGATACGTTACGGATCTCACGATACGCGTCACCAACCAGAACGGTCGACCGCTCGACTTTCGCGGAGAGAAGATCACCGTCAGATTGCACGTGCGACAACAACAACGACGGCCACAACGATAACGTGGTATGTTAATACCGAACAAAACGAGTCGCGTTACAACGATCAGTTTCGGTGCTGGGACGATCCAACAGCCTGAACCGCAACAACAACATTTCGCTGTAAATAGCGTCGAAAGGATAGGAAGAAGAAAAAAAAGACTAACCGAAACAAACGTTGAATTTCTGAGATCGCTCGGATTCGCTGTGCGAAATAACTTTATCTGAACGATGTCCGACATTCTGAATATCCGAGACGAACCGGTCTTCGACGATCGAATCGTCAAGATCGAGACTCACGCTTACAATCCATTCGCCAATACGACGTTCGAACACAGCGATGAGATAAGAATACCGATACAGCAGCAAGATCTGTACACGCTACCGCACGAGAGTTTTCTCTACGTCGAGGGAAAATTAACAAAGGTGGTTGCGAGCTGACGTGACTCTCGGAGACAACTGCATCGCCTTCATGTTCGACGAGATACGATACGAGTTCGACGGTGTGGAGATCGATCGTAACCGAAATGTCGGCATAACCAGCACGCTGAAAAATTACGCGACTGTTTCGTCCAACAGGGCGTGATTCTGCGGAACGAAATGGCTCAGTCCCACGATCAATGCGAACGGTTACTTCAATTTCTGCGTACCGCTCAACATGCTGCTGGGATTTTGCGAGGACTATAGACGCGTCGTGATCAACGCTCGTCACGAATTGATTCTCATACGAGCGCGCAACGAAAACAATTGTCTGGTGGGCAGTTCCGCGGTCGAGCCTAAGGTTGACTTGCTGAAAATACAATGGCGTATGCCTCACGTACTTTTAAACGAGGTAAAGAAATTGGCGATGTTGCGCACCTTGGAGAGCGGTCGATTCGTCAGTATGGGATTTCGCTCATGGGATCTGTATGAGTTTCCGCTACTGCAACTCACGACCAAGCACTCGTGGGCCATCAAGACCGCCACGCAACTCGAGAAACCTCGATACGTCGTCTTCGCTCTGCAGACGGGTTGAAAGAACATCATGTCCGAGGACAACAGTCGTTTCGACGACTGCAAACTGACCAACGTGAAGCTCTATCTCAACTCCGAGTGCTACCCGTACGACGATATGAACCTCGACTTTAACAAACGTAGATACGCGATTCTACGACGCGTACGCGCGTTTCGCACGAGTATTACGGCTACGAGTATCTCGAACCGAATCTCACTGTCACGTCGTTTCTGCTCAACGGTCCGTTCGTCATCATCGACTGGCTTACTGTCTCATCATACACGATCGTTTGGTTCAATACAATCCGTTGACCAACGTTGTACGTAAGATCACGTAGAAATGATCTTCGACGTGTGTATGTAAAGCAGTGAATCGACGAACGTTGCGTATTCACTTCCATTCCGTCGTATGCGTAACGTCGATAGAGAGAGAGAGAGAGAGATTGTCATCGTCGTCATGAAACCATCAAAGTATCAACCGTCTTGTTGGTGCGAGAACGCGAGTCGCATGAAGGAAGATAAAGCTACTCAAACGGATCCTAGACCGACGGATCACTTATTGAACAGAGGAATGACGTATCGAGTGACACCCTCGGGAAACACAGTGGTTGATGCATTCACGCAAACGGATAAGAAGTCGCGAACCGAACGACTTCAGAAACGCGTGACGGATTTTGTCTCGAAGCATTTAAAAAAGTAATGCGATTTGGAAAGGAGGGGGAAAGTAACAAGACCAATGAATTTGCTCGCGCGTATTCAGTATTGTAACTTCCTTCGATTGAGTCGCATCGTCAAACGTCATCATCATCATGTCCACACCAACGTTCGTCGATCTGCAAGGTTATCCCATTGGACGACGTTTCGTCGTGAAGAGCGGCGGTGCTGCGAGGTGGTGCCGTTCTCGCGCATTACGTCTTTACGACTCCTATGTCGTGGGGTGCAGTATCGCGAGACGACAGACGCCTCGTTACCTGGCTGGTACAAAATCATCACGGCATAGCGTGGGAAGATGGGGACGTTCCGTACAGTCGGACTAAACGCCTGATCATCAGGGCCCTACAGAATGAGGAGGACTGCTACGTTCACGCCATCGTATACGTTAAAGGACTCGAAAAACGCGATTGGCTGCGAGATATGCTCGAAGAGGATTACTACGGCGACGACTATGACGATATCAAATTCTACACAGACAATCTGATCGTCAGGAACATCGAAGATGATTTTGAAAACGTTGAATTGCTCAACGATTTGGACGATTCGAATACTTTCCGCTGTAGAAGACATTGCAAAAATTGCGCCGTACAAAATGTATTTAAATTGTACAATTGGTGGCGTAACCATCAAAATGATGACGTATAATTTTGAATAAAACTTTTTTTTGTATCACATATCTATACATGTACGTCTTTCGATTATTTTACCCTCTCCCCAATCACCCCCTCTCTTAATTACCCTCTCCAAAAATTTTTCTAACTGCGTTTTATATTCCCCCACTCTATGCAAATTTTAATTAATGAAAGAGGGGATTTTTCGCAACCGTCCTCGACTCGAGGTACCCTCAGATCGTGCGATCAGTACATTCTTTGCTTTGGCCGCAGCAACGACTACACACAACGCACAACGACTTCCTCTACGACTACGACTGCGAATACGACGATGTATTACAACGAGAGAAACTGTTACGAAGTGCGTCGAAATGATTGCGGTGCTGAAGCCTCATCTAGCGAGAAAAAATTTAACGAGTAAGTTTTTTTCATTCTTATAAAATTAATTACTTCCAATTAATATATTTATATTCATAATTGCGTTTATTTAATTTCCAGCATCTCGCCAAAACGATACGTGACGCGCTTACTCTGCCGGCGATACCCACTGACTCAAACGGGATACAAATATCTCGAGATCGGCGTGAACGTTGGTACGCGTTGTTTTGCGGAAATCATCATAGGTGATAATCGAGGAGATGAATTAACCATGTCGTTCGACACCTGGAAAGAACTGTGCGAGCATCGATGGACAATTCTGAATATGCTTCACGATCGACCGAAGCAACCGTACGACGTTGCGAACATAGGTTCGCTCACAGTACGAATTTGCCGCATGAACGAAATGAAACTTGTACGACTCGAATCGATCGACACACGTATGGCCATGACCGAAACTACGTTCACGCGAATGCTGGATTTCGATGATTGCGTCTCTTTGACGTTCAACGTACTTAACAAAGTCCTACCGAAGATCGACGACAAATACGAGCGATTTTGTAAAATCGCTTTCGTATCGAGGAATCGCACCGAGGCAGTGAGCGCTATACGCAGCAGCGATTCCTTCGACGAACAACAAATTGTAGATTGCGAACTACTTGCGCTTGTAATAAATGTATAAAAATGTGTAATAAATGTGTAATAAATGTATAAAAATGTGTAATATATTGTAACGCATATTCATAAAATAAATATATACTTTTGTAATTGGCACGTATCATTTTTAATCGCTTCTATTCCATCCTTCATTTTATTATAATTGTGAGTCCGCCTCGTTCGTATGCAACATACGTATCTGAGTGAGAGAGAAATAAGATAATAAGGAGGAGCGATTAGCCGGGGGTGTACGTGCAGCGTCACCCGCATTCGAATCGTATGAGCGTGTACTAAATTGTTGATAAACAATAGGCGGCGCGAACGGGTGCGAGCGAGTCGTAGTCGATGGTGACGAACGCGTGAACGAGAGCGAGAAGGAACGATAGGCGGCGCGAACGGGTGCGAGCGAGTCGTAGTCGATGGTGACGAACGCGTGAACGAGAGCGAGCGAGAGGAAACGATAGGCGGCGCGAACGGGTGCGAGCGAGAGGGAACGATGGGCGCGCGATCCTTTGCGATCCGCCGCCGCCCCGCCGCTCACCGTTGACGCCATGACTAAGACTCGCGTGATCACCCCCCCTATCCCCTTTGGAAAAAATTCCCCCTTTTTTCCCCTTTGCAAAAATTCCAACCCTTTGAAATTCGCGATGCCGCAGGAAAATACCGCGGCGCGATAACGCACTTATCTATTTTAAAAATATCAAATTACGTAATTAAAATATCAAATTTCATAACTTTTATGTTATTGTTATATTTATAAACAATCTGTTCCGAGAATCGCAGACAAAGGGGCGATTCCTGGAAAAACACCCCTTCCCGCGTGACGTCATTACCCCTCGCCCTAGGTCACACGGACACACTAATACGAATTGGTCCAGAACCGGCCTATACCCATCTACTATGTTGCATCAGTTGCAAAATGTTCATCAAACGACGTGCTGTTACCGCTCTCGACAATTTCTTTAAAAACTTTATTGCGTTGAAAAAACTATCCAGATGGATTTCTATGTCCCAACTACTGCTAAAACATCAAATGTGAATAATGTGTAAGTATTAATTTCAAAAATTTTGTGAAAAAACTTTTTTAAAATAAAAAAACTTTTTTTTAAAATAAAAACTTCTTTTATATAGCATCTCAACCAAACATCGTGTCATACGCTTGCTGGGTAGACGGTATGCGCTTACAACCACGGAATACAAGTATTTGGAGATCGGTGTTAACGTTGGCCCACCGAGTTTTGTTGAGATCGTCATTGGTGATAACCGAGGGCATGAAATGCTGCTATCTCTCGAATCATGGAAATCACTTTGTGAATATCGAGAAAACATCCTGAGTCTTTTCCACAATAAATTTGGAAACCCTCAAGATTTTGTATACCTTGGTTTGGTGACAGCTCGAGTATACAACATGAATGGTTTAAATATCCTGTGTCTCGAATCGGGCAATACACAGATGATGATGACTGAGTCAACATATCTCAAGATGATTGATCTTGATGACTGTATCACCATATTATTTGATAGGATGACAGCTGTTCTCGGGCAAATCGATATAAAGTATACGTAATTCTCCAACATCGCATGTGCCGCAAAGAATTGTGTTGAGGCAACAAGTGCAATACGTATTAGCAGTTATTTTGATAAGAATCAATTCGTCGATTGCAAACTGTTAGCTCTTATTTTCAATGTATAACATTATTTATTTCCATTCGCAATCCAATACGCAAATATGAATAAATAAACAGATGTCAATAAATGTGAATATGTATATATAAATGATAAACAAAATGTGCATTAAAAGAGTACGAAGTTGGATAAACAAATTTATTCGAGATCTATCTCGATGATCTCTGAGATCCGGGCCATCGATTTCGGAAAGACCTGATCGATTAGCCTGATCGGAGCAAGAAAAGGGTGTTCCACCCCGGGATAGAAAATTAGGATGTTTTGATCAGGAGATGCCCCGCTGGCCTCTTTCCTGATCTTCTCAGAATCAAAATAGTCAGGACCTATGGTGAAGGCCTTTTCCGGGACAGGATCCGTCCACGGAGTACAAGTCCTCCGGAGGAACTCGAGGAGAGAATCAACGATTGCTCTCGGTTCCTCCTGCTCCCCGAGGAACTCCACACTTGGGGCGGGAGAAGGGGAATGTTCCGGGCCGTCCGGCTCTTGCCAAGAGACGGTATCGTCCTCAGCAAAGGAGCCGACCTCCTCGGGTTCCCCAGGATGTGGTATCGGAGACGGGATAAGAGAGGAGCATGCTCTAGGAGCAGCTCCAGGAGAGTGATCGGCAGGATTCAAAGAAATGTCGGGAGAATAGGAGGGAAAGGTAGGGCGGAACAGCTCCAACTCAGGCTCGGATCCGCTTGCGGAGGCATTCGGAAATGACGGACTCGGAAGACGGGCCGGTTTCGCGGTAATATCCTTATCTTGGGAGGTCTCTTCCGGAGCCGGTGAATTTGGAGGAACGGGTAGTAGAGAAGACCACGACCGCTCTCCTCTTCTTCGGGGAGGGTTGGATTTTACTTCCCCTGGCGCCGCCGCGAACAAATATTGAACAAAGAAAGTCTGGACAAGCTGTTTCAGATTTCGTAATTGCCGATTACGGCGAGCAAGACTTTTCTTAATCGTTCTAAGATTTGCTGATTCCACTAAAAAGATATTAATTTAAAAATTCAATTAATGAATGAATTATTGAGAGAAAATGATAGGGCAACACGTCTCATTCTTTCTTTCGGATCTTTCCATTCGTCACTCTAAAAGATTTTCAGAGTTCCTCTAACCGGATGGAGCCTTACTCAAATCAAGGTTTTGATAGTCACCATTTATTGGCGGCATATCGCAACCCCCGACAAAAGGAAACTCACTAGGCGAGTCGAGTTACTGGAGAACTGGGAAGACTCAAGAAAGATAGCGAATTTGCGAGATATGAACGGCACCCTGACAATTCCCTCGTTTTTCATTTTGATAATATATAAATAAAAAAACTATTTAGTGGAATCGTTTTCAATAATAAAAAGGAAAGATGAGGATTAAATAAATGATGAGACTTACTACTTGGTGACTTCAAGTTTCCTCGGATGATTTCCAGCGAGTCTCTTTATTCTTATTCACACAGGGAATTACACAATCACTTGATAAAAACTCGGAGAACAACTATAGTTGTTTTGATTCTAACAAGGAGAGGTTCCCAAGTGCCAACGCAGTTTTTTAATGAGCTTTGGCATGGTAGTAGAGAGGGAAAATATAAGATTACGCGTCGACGATTAGGTGTAGATACGCAATAGTTTTTGAGAAATCAAAGTTTAAAGTTTTCCGAGCGCGTTATGTACAGATGTTACGACGAGTCTTTCAATAGTGTTCGGTTGGTCGTACGGTGAGCGCCTCAGACTCACAGTTTAAAGATTGTGCGTTTGCGTCCCGTAATGTTACTTTTTTGAAATTTTTTTTTTTATTTAAATAATTGTATTTTTTTTTAAATTTTAGATGATTAATTTTTTATGTATTAAATAATTTAATATTTACATTGTTAATAAAAAAAAAATAAAAAAACATTTTTTAATTTATAAATTTTCCCTTAATTAATTTTTATTTTTAAAAATTATTAAATAAAATTTAACCGAAGGTTACATCTTGCTACGACTTTAAACTTAAAATGATTCGGTTAAATTTTATTTAATAATTTTTAAAAACAAAAATTAATTAAGGGAAAATTTATTAATTAAAACATTTTTTTTATTTTTTTTAAATTAACAATGTAAATATTAAATTATTTAATACATAAAAAATTAATCATGTAAAGTTAAAAAAAAAATACAGTTATTTAAATAAAAAAAAAAAATTTCAAAAAAGTAACATTACGGGACGCAAACGCACAATCTTTGAACTGTGAGTCTGAGGTGCTCACCGTACGACCAACCGAACACTATTGAAAGACTCGTCGTAACATCTGTACATAACGCGCTCGGAAAACTTTAAACTTTGATTTCTCAAAAACTATTGCGTATCTACACCTAATCGTCGACGCGTAATCTTATATTTTCCCTCTCTACTACCATGCCAAAGCTCATTAAAAAACTGCGTTGGCACTTGGGAACCTCTCCTTGTAAGTGATTGACTAAATAAATGCTTAATTTTGATGACTTGCAGGGTTCAGAATAAAAATCAGTGCGTGAATTATATTTATGTCCAATTACAACATTACCTTCTTTAGTTGAAATAAAATTCTTAATAACAACAATAGTCTTATCAATTAAAAAGCAGCAATTACTTGGTTCTTTTGTTTGCAATGTGTAATTGCCAAATGCAACTTTACTGAACTGACTGATGTCATTTAATTCTGAATTTAACTCATCAATAAGTGGACCATTAAAATGCGGATTCTGAAGCTGTGGCTTACTGTTAGGTATTTGACATTTAGTTGCACAAGAATTTTGTTCATAAATTTTATAAACAATTTGTTCTAGTGCTTTACTATTTTTTCGAATTATTTTCAAAATTGATTGTAAATAATTTTTAAAGAGGAAAGCACTAAATTCTTGAAGAGTTCCAAATCTAATTACATCATCATAAAGATGCAATGAATGATAAATATTTGTTGATGCGTTTTGTTTACCATATAGACTAATAAATGTTTTCATGAAATATTTTAATAAACTTTTGGAGTAGTCTGAATAACGATTAATATGTTTTGCGTTTGACATTATTGTAATGGCTACGTGCAAAGATAGAAAATTAATATACTTATCATAATTAAGAATATTTTTTAAAATAACAGGTCCCGTATACAATAAAAATGTCCTAAATTCAGTTGCTTTAAACCTTTTACATTCGGGCAGTGTTAAGATTTTGCATTCGTAGCAGGAGTTTCTTGGAGATGTAAAGAATCACACCAGTTCAGCAAGTTTCAATAAAGTATATAGTATATTTTTAAGAATATGTATTGTAATATAATTATGATCTTTCTGTGGCAAACGCTTATTAGCTACTAAACGCGCTTTGTTCGTACGGATGATACCTTAAAACGCTTGAGTCTGCAATTTAATTTATCTCCCCTTTCGTTACGTATTATCCTATCTCTCTATGTCTGTCTCATCCGTATATACTACCCTTATTAAAATAATTCGCTGTTGCTATCCAACAGATAGTGATCGTGGTTTACGGTTAATCTCGCATGGTATATTCATCTTTTGAGCAATTAATAATTTTGATAAGCTCGACATTTCATAATATGATAATTTAACCGAGGGTTTACCAAAACACCATAAATTAACAAGTTTCTTAACAATTCCCAAATACAGCAGATGCATAGAATCAGACGTAAAATCTTGTACCATATCAATTTTTGGAATTGATTCCAAAATTGATGTACCTCTATGGTGTTCCGGTTGTAATTTTGATATAAAATTATGATGGGTTCTTAAAGGGTGACTATTACTAGTTATATATGGATAAGTCATCATCCGATCATTAAGCATGTATACGCCTTTTACCATACATTTGACCATAATCGAGAACGCATGGATTGGGGACTACCGACGGATAGAGCGTCTCCGCGCGGTGTGAGGAGCAGTAAGATCCGCCCAAAAAACCTAATTTTCAATCATTTTTATCTCGCTTAATATTACTCAGAATAAAAAAAATAAAGGACTTTTCGTCTTAAAATAACGAGATCTACCTAATTCCAAAGTTTGTCTACATGACTTTGGGACACCCTGTATATTTGTTGATCCAAAGATCAGTTTATAAAATTAAAACAAAGTTTGATAAAATAATTCGTTATATACAGGATATCTTACAACTTTTTGAGAAATAATTTTTATAATATTAAGATGAAACTAATGTGTTATTTGTGTGCAAAAGGTTTTATTTGTTTAGACAAATTTATCGTTCATTTAGAGTATTTTCATAATATTCAAAATAATTACGTTTGTCCGATTTTTAGCTGTAAAAGATCTTTTAATAGAAGATTTGTTTACAAAAAACACATTAGAATAAAACTTAATATAATAAATTCATACAAACAGTTTAACTTACCCGTGACAAATAAGCAAAGAGAATTAACATTTGAAGCTGATTCTAGCAGTGCATCATCAACTGAACATGTTAATATACTAAGAGAAAATATACGCCAAAAACCTACTTTTGACATACAATTAATATTTAATCATTTTAATGAAAATTTGGAAAAATTTATTTTAGAGTTTATTGGGAGTTTAAATGCTAGTATGCAACTGAATAAAGCAATAGTGCAAAATGCAATTCAAAGTTTCATAAATTTTTATCTCTAGATTCTGCCAATATTTTATTAGATTTTATTAATTATAAACAAGTAAATTTGCAACTAATAGATTTAAATATGCGTACTAATACAGATATAAAATCCACGTTTAAAACAATGTTAGTAATGTTAATGACACGGCGTCGTCGGTAACTCGGTAGTTTCGGTATCGCGCAAGCATGATGGTAACCGCTCGAATGCGAACGGTTGCTCTTATTTACCATATACTATAAAACTTACCATGTTACCATCATTACCATGTAAAATAAAAATTGAAAATAAATAAATTGTTATTCATAAAAAATCCTTCTTTTTTTAAACTAAATCATTTTTATCTTATAAGTTAGCAGTACGAAATAAACAGAGTTAATTTTTATCTATTATTGTAATGAAAATAACTAAAAAACAATTTTGTATAGTATATTTTATTAATACACTTTAAAATTTTGTTCTAGCACATTTTAAGAATTTTGGAAGCCCAACCTACCATTAAAAGCTTTTTTAAATCAACATGGACACCCTGTATATATATTAGTTCATGAAGCTGCCACTAAGTGGTATACTTTACTCGCATTTAAATAAAAATTAGGCCACTATATAATCGAGCTCATGCTGTGACAAAAGTCTCGTCTATTAATACGAGTTGATTATAAATATCTTATATTGTACGTATTTCTGTAGTAACTTTCCTTATTATACTTTCCATATAAGTTTCGTCTATTAATACGAGTTATTAATTGTAAATATTTTATATTGTACGTATTTCTGTAATTTTCTTTATTATACTTTTTTTAACTTCTTATAAGTCTTGTCTATTAATACGAGTTATTAAATGTAAATATTTTATATTTTACGTATTTCTGTAATTTTCTTTATTATACTTTCCATATAAGTCTCGTCTATTAATACGAATTATTGATTGTAAATATTTTATATTTTACGTATTTCTGTCATTATCCTTATTCTACTTTCTTTAACTTCATATAAGTTTCGTCTATTAATACGAGTTATTAATTGTAAAAATTATTAATCCTATGCATACCTCTATAAAACTTAAAATTAATGTTAAAACCTTAGAACTTAACTCAATATAAATTAAATACAAATAAAAAGAATAATCAATTTAATAAAGATCCTACAATTACACTTAAAATTATTCAAATCAATATAGAAAAATGTATAATCTTTTTCTCACTTAAATTTATATAACTCTCAAATTTTATATCCCTAAAAAATATGCTACCTTTGTACAGTCAATTTACTGCAGCTATTTAATTTACTTCATTGAGCAGGACCAATCTTAAATTATACTCTAAAAACCATGTTTTTATTAAACAGGTGAATTCTATTTTTGCCTAATTCTTTAAAATAATTTATTACTTTTACCAACTTTTTTAATTTAATTTTACTTATATTATCATTATTATTTAATTTTATTAATTCAAATTTATATTTAAGTTATTCATTAAAGAAAAATTAAATCTTTACTTATTTTATTAAAAATTATTAAATTCATTCTAAAAAATTCACATATAATTATTTTAAACTAATATTTTTTACATTTCTAAATAATTATATTGATTATCCCATAAAATCTTAACTTTATATTCATAACAAATTATTAAAAATTTATTATGTATTATAATATCTAAATTAAATTTATTTCCCTAAAAACTAGATATCATTTAAATTGACTCAAATTTTTTCGCTAATAACTTATTTATAATAATTATTCAACATTAACTAAATTAAATTATTAACTCCTTAAACTTCGAGGAAATCAAAATTATTAACTTATATTTTAATAATCCCTGATACAAAAGGTAAAATAAATAAAATATACTTTTTTTCTAATCCATAAATTCATTTACATTTCTTTCTTTATAACTTTATTCTATTCATTCTTGTTTATAATATAACTTTAATTCAAAATAAATAACTTTATTAATTATTACATAATTAAACTCTTTTAGAAATTATTCCTTTCTCTAATCTAAATACATATTCCTATATATTTATTTTGTTACGACTTTTTTTACTTAATTATTCATGAAAATAACGGGCAATTTGTACATATTTTATATAAATTTCATCCTATTGAATTTAATAAAATTATTATTAAATACTAATAATTATTATAATTAAAATAATTTATTTTTCATAAAAAAAATGTAACTCATTAAATTCTAAAAAATCTACACTTTGATTTGAATTTTTAATAAATTAATTATTTAAATTATTTTCTTTTAAAATAATTTTTAAACAACAATGCATAAAATTTATTTTAGGTATCTCCTATCGTGGATCATCAAATTAATCAACAAGCTCCTCTAACTCTTTAAAATTCCGCCAAATTATATAAATTTTTTCTAATTTTTTCTCACTTTAAATATTTATAATAGGGTATCTAATCCTAGTCTATACCTGTATCTTTAAATTATAATTCTTATCCAATTAAAACCCCTAAAATTTAAATATTTCACTATATAAATTATATAATTTATTAACCTAAAATTTTAATTTATAATCTTAATTATTTTTAATTTATTTTTAACTATAGTTTAACCGCTATTGCTGGCACTATCATTCATAATTTATCTTATTAATTTCTACTATTTAATTTCTTAAATTTAATCATTATAAATATTAATAAATTAATTAAATAATTTTAAATTATTCACTATTTAAAAAAAAATGTATTTATATCTTATTTATATAATAATATTATAAACTTAGATTAAATTTTATATATTTATAATTTATAATTTATTTATATATATATATATGTATATATGTATATATGTATATATATATATATATAAATAAATTATAAATTATAAATATATAAAATTTAATCGTCGTATATATACATATATATATGTATATGTATATATATAATCCTACGTCTTCTAAACGATTTCTTAAAACAGTCACTATTCCACAATTATAAGGTACATTATTTTAATAATAAATTACTAACTTGTAAGAAACTAAACCTAGCTTATTCCATCCAAATAAAATTCTTACTACATTAGGCCTAATAATTATAATAACTATAAAAAAGATAAATAATAATACTAAATTAATAAATCGATCAATAAATTTATCCCCCCTTATATATCTAAATCTATAAATTAAAACTAATGAAGAAATTAGTAAAATAAATTTAATAAATAATATTGATATTCAATCTAAATAAATTAAATACTCCAAATTAACTGAATTAAATCTAAAAATTATTCATTCTATTATAATTTTTTTCCTTAAATAATATATATACAAACTTACTAATCTTCTAAAAATAAATAATAAAATTATAATAATTATGTACACAAAAATTTTCAAAGTTATTTAAAAAACATAATATTTATCTTTAATTTCACAAATTAAAATTTTTTATAAACTACTTAAATTAACATTATATAAATATTATCAAATTTATTAAAATAAAAATTAAATTACTTATATTATCATTATTATTTAAAACTTATCTTGGATATCAATAAATTATATGTGGTGAGTCACTATTTACCTCTCCTCAAAGTACCTTAATGTTCTAGCAGAATATTAGTATCTGCAAATAAGAAATTTATTAAATTATATAATTTTTAGTTTTTTTTCTGTTATAGATAAACATGGCATTAAACGCAACAGTGCAACATTATTTAAATGATTCAAATTTTTATTGTAAGTACTTGTTTTATCAGATTTTTTTCTACAATTGTTGTTTAACATTCTACGTTTTACTAGTAAGATTTTTTGTGTTTACAGATTACATGATATCGCATGAACAATTGATGAATGATGGACCACGTTAGTATAAATTTTTTAATTTTTTTATAAATATAATTTATTTCTTAATTGTATTGTTGGTTTTTAGTTAACGGAATTGCAAATGCGCGAATGATGATGAACAATATTTATAAATTAATGAAAACTGGGGACACAATAAAGCTATTTATATAAAATTTTAATCCACTTAATTCTCATATAGCAGTATTGAATAATATTAAATTTATAACGTAAGTTATTATTTTATATTACAATTTATTATACGCGTAAAGTTTGTTTTCATTAAAATTGTAACAATAATTTGTAAATGTATTATATTTTTTTCTCAGATGTAAACTATATGTAATGGATAAGAATAATCCAAATTATATTTTTAAAAGAAGATTTTCCAATAACGGTTTCATTATGTTGTGGCCTGTAATAGAGCAAACAATGAAATCATGTAATGTAATAAAAATAGTAATGGTAAGTATAGTATTTTATCTACTTTTAAATAAGGTATAAAATAACATAATAAATCCTATCTAAAAAAGTGTGTTGCACGTCTGAATTAGCTGAATCTCGAAATCTCGAATCTATTGTTGCCGTTTAAAACTCGCGCTGATTGGTTCTCTCTTGCTTGGCTTGCTTCTCGCCAAACGAGAGAAAATGTCAGCTGTCAAAAAAGAGGTTTTGAGGTTTGGTTTTGGCTGTGGCTTTTTTTTAATTACTATTTTCTTGAATTAATGCGCACGCGCAGCGCACGCCTGTATTGTTCTAATGTAATAAAAATAATGTTTTAGACACAAGAAATACAGAACATATCTGAACAAAAAAATTTTTATATCATAAAAAATAAAAAATATCTGGACTTTTTAATTAACGAAGGAAAGAAAGAATGCCCTATTTTAATGCAGGAGATAAATGTGACAACTGTGTAAGTATTTTTTGTTAATTTAACTTCTTATGTTGTCGTTTGTTTTGTTTCCTTTAATCTCTTTTCTATTATATGAATTTTTTAGAGGACAAATATATAAGCCAAAATAAAACCAAAAAGAAAAGCTGCTTTTGGAAATCGACCAGGAACAAGAAAAAAATTTATCTTTGTGAGTAGAGTAGTAGTACAGTAGGATATTTCTCTCTCTCTCTCTCTCTCTTTCTTTTTTTTCATTACATTAATATTTCAGAGAAATTAATACGGCTCAACAATTGCCGTTACAGGCTTTGGCAGCAACTGACCATGTAGAAGTGGTCAGAAGTGCTTCTCTGTAAGTAGTAATAATAGTACATGTATTAAAAAAAACGTTTAAACTTAATATAAATATTAATTTTTTAGATTAAATCTGTCGTCAGTACTGTTGCAAGAAAAAGAAATTAAAGAAATATCGCAACAATCAATTCCTGTCCATTTTTTCAACGAAACCGCGTAAGTATTTATATTAAATAGTATAAATTTACTAATTAAGAGCGGACTTTCGTTTTCGATAGCGCAGCGAGTAGATGTGTGTATGAGCGTGTGAGTG
Source organism: Cardiocondyla obscurior (assembly GCF_019399895.1). Taxonomy (NCBI): domain Eukaryota; kingdom Metazoa; phylum Arthropoda; class Insecta; order Hymenoptera; family Formicidae; genus Cardiocondyla; species Cardiocondyla obscurior. The sequence goes on along the minus strand of NC_091870.1, from coordinate 5,527,876 downwards.
TTGAGTAAAAGGATTTGTGGGAATAAAAAGGGTTTAAAAGCAAAGGGTGGTTCTGTGGGGATAGAGGGGAAGGTTTTTAGGGAGGGTAATTGAAGGGAAAGGGTGAAGGGAAAGGTAAAGGGAGAAATTTAGGAAAGTATAAAAAGTAAGATGTAGTAAAGGTAGTAGAAAAAGTAAAGTATAGTAGAGTAAAATAAAGTAGTATTAAATGTAGAAATAGAAAAATGTAAATGTAAATATGTATAAGAAACGAAAGTTAAGTGTACTCCGAAAGGAAAAAATTAACACTTTTATATACTAATTAAGAGCATGTTAGCGCATGTTATTTTATATTAAAAAATTATTTGCATTTAATATTAATATTAATTTTTCAGTAACATACTTGAAAAAACGCCGGTCGAAAAAGCACAATCAAATTTAAATAAGTCATTCCTGCGAGTACCATTATTCCATACTCCTTGCAGACAAAATTTTAGTAATGAAACAGAGTAAGATATTTTTATACAAAATTACGCTATGAAATAAGTGAGCCTGTAAGTTTTAATTACAAAATTGTTAATTTTTTAGATGTGTGCAAGAGATAAGTCCGCTAAATTCTCCTGTTGCAACTGCTGCACTTGAGGCTAACCTC